>NC_045601.1:136445124-136745124 GCF_009762305.2 Zalophus californianus
TTTTATCTATTCTTTGATTGGTCTTCCTTAATTCACCAGACGGGGTCAGAGATGGTTTAAAATAAACAGTTCGATTTGCTGCTATGGAAACTGGCTTTGGGGTCATGAGTCTCTGAACAGGGGGATACTGAGAGTCCACCTTATAGGTAATCAGAAATCAAAAACAAACCTTTATTTTCATATATGTATCAGTGACACATATCTAAAAATTATTTGGCAATAGTTAATGTCACCTAGAGACCATGAATACTTCTTAGAGAAATACGCAGAGAGCTCAAATACTAAAAGGAAAAACTGATAGTAATAGAATAGTAATAGAATCAAATAAATCATATATTTATAAACCTATATATAAACTTCCAAATGGTTTCATAGACTATTTTATTCTAGACTGAATGACTTTTCACATATATGTACACATGTACAAAATGGAAACTATATTCAAAACTGTTCTACAAATCTAAGCTTTTACAGGTTGAATTTTAAATACAGAAACTAAAACTGATTTTGCCACATTTTCCCCAAATTACTTTTTAGATATCCTTCAACTGGAAATAAGATTATTTTTAAACTAGCTATGAAAATAATTGGGAAAAATGAGCAAACTTCTCTCCAAGTTAATTTTCCTCTATTGTTATTTAAAAACTAAGGCAAAAGTCTGTTAATTAACAGTAAAACTCTGTTAAGAATTCCAAATTTTAGGGGGGCAAATCGGAGGGGGAGACAAACCATGAGAGATGATGGACTCTGAAAAACAAACTGAGGGTTCTAGAGGGGAGCGGGGTGGGGGGATGGGTTAACCTGGTGATGGGTATTAAAGAGGGCACATTCTGCATAGAGCACTGGGTGTTATGCACAAACAATGAATCATGGAACACTACATCAAAAACTAATGATGTAATGTATGGTGATTAACATAACAAGAAAAAATTTAAAGGAGAAAAAAAGAATTCCAAATCCTAAAATAAACTGGCATTATTATCTAAGCACACAAGTGTTTTGTCAACAGTCTTTTGCAACAAGGAAACACAGTAAAAGTTCTGTTGGTGTAAGAGGACTATAAAGCCAAGAACTTCTACTCTGTCCAAAGACCGTAACACTGTGAATACAGTCCTTTCACTCTGCAGCAGCTGTGAACAACACTGGTTTCCAAGGCAGAGCCTCTGTGTACTAGCTCTTCCCTAACCCCTCCATCACAACTGTGATCTTACAACTCAATGAGAGTCTATTTTGTAGACTGTTCTGATAACATCTGTGAAACATGAACTACAATATTGTATTCTGGCCTTTATATAGCCTAACACCCATTAATAAAATTCTATTGATACTATACTCAACCTTTAATAAAACTTTAATCAATGAGAACTTGTATTATGGCACAGCTTTTTACATTTACTTCTCTCTTTTTTTGTACATTTACTTCTTTTTAAACAATCTAATATAAAACAGGAGTTTGAGAAAAGCAACTAATGCCATAAATTAATCCCATCACAGTGGCTAATAACAGATTCCCTCTTGCCTGATTACAAACATCTAGGTAATTTTAAAAATTGTAAAGCAACACTATCTGCCCAAAACCCCTCAGTATTAGCCTTCTGCAAAATTTCAGTAAAAATAATTATAATTTACCAATATCTCACATACAATTACGTCAGAAAATTATGATCATTTCAGTTACGTCTGGGGGAAACTGGTGTTGCAATAAATGCTTTCACAAGTAAGGATCTGGGAATCTGCTTCCCTGAAGGACACTTAACTAACCACAAGTATAACTAACAAAAAATAGACCTCTTTAACTCTATCAAGCATTTTATTGTTCCCACAGTAACCTCCAGAGCTAATTTTAACCAAATAGAACACACTAAAAGTGTTATCAAGATACTATAACTTATATTTTGTACTAGTTCCCATACCTTGGAACAGTGTTTTGGCTGACTAATGAAAGATCTAGCAATTTGAAATTCTATTACACACAATGGATTTGACATGTTTGTTAAATGAGTAAAGTTTACAATGTTCAGTGAGGGTTTTAGTTCACTGAACTTCTACAATTACAAAGCACTTCAAGCACTGTTTACTCCTACTTTTAACGGAAGGTAAGAGTTACTCACTGACTACACCAAGATGCTGAAGACGGAAATGCCAAATAACCAAAAAATATTGACTGAGCATTTACTGCACTTACAGCACTGTGCTAAGGCAGGCCCTCATAAGAAGCTACAATGTCCAAGTAAAACAATCTTATCTTTCAAACATGTTCCCTAATGACTATCAAATTCAATTTGTTCATTTACTAATTTAAAAATAAATACAACAAAACTGCGGAAACTTTAATAAAATGCAAAAGTTTTACCCTTTCCCTTTTGGTCTGAAAGTCTGCAGTGGTATCTATTCCACTCCTATCCAGAGGCTAAAAAAGTAAAAATATTATTAGAATAGATTGGAAATTTTGAAAAATATGACTTTCATCACCAATATATAAAAATATATCTCTAAAAAAAGGTTTAAAAGTCAACTTACAGAATTCAAGGGAGAAGAAACAATAGATGGAATTCTTTTTGCATCCTGTTAATATTGAAACAGTAACAAAATTAAGATTTTTCAAGAAACTCAAATTTTGTCACACATACGCATCTAATTGTGATTCTAAAAATTTACCGCTAGAGGGCTTGACATCTTCTCTAATGACTGCAATATTCGCCGAGCTGTTGAACTGGTCACACCATAGGATTGTGCATTGAGCTGCTTAGCTTTCATCTGTCTTTTGACTGGTGCCTATAAAGAAAACACTGTATGATTTTTTTGGATGGTAACTCTAAAGCACATATTTCAGGAAATGAAAAAATTTAGAAAACAAAATGGATATCCAAAGAGAAATAGGATTAATGTGGTAATAGCAATTATCTCTAGGTGGTGTCATTAAGCATTAAGTTCAACTTTTTTTCTTTATACCCTTACTGAAAAGCCAATTAAGCATTAAGTTCAACTTTTTTTCTTTATACCTTTACTTTTACAATCAGAAACAAACAGGATAGCACACATCATGCTACACATCTGCAGCTATGTTAAATGGGTAAAGTGAGATCACTGGTATAAAGTTTTGGCATTACCTTGAGCCATTTATCCCTGATATTTATTTATTTTTAAAGATTTTATTTATTTGACAGAGAGAGACACAGCGAGAGAGGGAACACAAGCAGGGAGAGTGGGAGAGGGAGCAGCAGGCTTCCTGTGGAGCGGAGCTCGATCCCAGAGCCCTGGGATCATGACCTGAGTCAAGGGCAGAGGCTTAATGACTAAGCCACCCAGGCGCCCCTAAAACAGGTCTTCTTTGTAGCAGCTCGGCCCCGCCACCACTGTGCTTGGCTGACTTCACAAATCTGTTGTAACCTGTAGCTTCCCTGTCACTTCTCTGGCTCTCCTCTCCTGCTAAGCTTTGTTCCCTGGCAGTAATTAAAACCTTCGGCCACTGCCATAGCTACTGCTGCTGCTGGAACCACCACAGCCACCTTGGTTTCGTGGTTTGGCAAAGTATTGGCCTCCACCACCATAGGGGCCAGAGCTTCTGCCTCCAAAATTTCCTTTCATGGGCCCAAAATTTGAGGACTGACTGTTGTAACTGCCAAAATCATTAGAGCTTCCGCCACCTCCAGAGCTGCTTCCGTCATTACCAAGTCCGTTATGGCCATCCCCACGGCCACCATGTCCACCGCCACCTCGACTGCCACCAAGGCCACCTCGACCACTGAAGTTCCCTCCACGACCAAAGTTGTCATTCCCACCAAAACCACCTCCACGACCACCACCAAGTCTCCAGAACCACTTCGACCTCTTTGGCTGGATGAAGCACTAGCCTTCTCTTGCTTAGAGAGGGCTTTCCTTACTTCACAGTTGTGGCCATTCACAGTATGGTATTTTTGAATGACAATCTTGTCTACAGAGTCATGGTCATCAAATGTTACAAAAGCAAAACCTCTCTTTTTGCCACTGCCTTGGTCAGTCATGATCTCGATCACTTCAATTTTCCCATACTGTTCAAAATAATCTCTTAGATGATGTTCTTCAGTGTCTTCTTTAATGCCACCAACAAAAATAAAAATCTTTTTCACAGTTAAGTGGGCATCAGGTCTTTGAGAATCTTCCTTGAGATGCCCTCTTTGGTTCCACAACTCTTCCATCCACCTTGTGTAGCCCTGCATTCACAGCTGCATCCACCTCCTCCACAGTGGCATACGTGACAAACCCAAAGCCTCTGGAGCACTTGGTGTTTGGATCTCTCATTACCACACAGTCCATAAGCATTCCCCATTGCTCAAAATGGCTCCTCAGACTCTCATCGGTTGTTTCAAAGCTCAAACCTCCGATGAAGAGCTTCCGCAGCTGTTCAGGCTCTTTGGGAGACTCTGACTTAGACATGACGGCAGGCAGTGGGAGGGAAGACTTTAACGATGCTTACTCGGCGGCGTCCACAGGCAGAAAGCGGAAATTTAAATTTTTAAACTAACTCATTTCTCAAATATTGACATAAGAAAAATTTTAAACACTCAGGCTATTTCTTCATGACCTTTAACTTTCTTAAAATTGGAGTTAAGGATAACACCTTATAAAGAATAGTTAAGCACCCTTTAATATGCAAGCAATGCTTACAAATTCCAATTAAAACACTTTCTTTTCTCAAGAGTGCATTACAACAATCCAATAACCAAGCGACTACCACAAAACAATTTGGCAATGCTTGATATATATAAAGATATTATCACAATCGAAACAACCCAGTTTCTACAAATAGCTCATAATGTCTGAAAAATTGAACCATAATAACTACTTTATAAATAATGTTTCTCTGATACCAAACATTGATGACATTTTCAGAGTAGCTACAATATTCTCCATTAGTTTTACTAAGAACTTGATGCCCATTAAGGATTGCTATTGAGGCCAAAAGCTTTGGCAAACATGAGGCAACATTAAAACCCTCTAGGAAAATACGATAGTCTGTTCTGTCACTGGATTCTACTGGCCACTGGCCACCCAGGGCCTCAATTCACTAATCAATAAAATGGAACTGAATTAGAGAATCTTTATTTTATCTCCCAGCTCTAACACTCTAGGAAAGGAGTAATAGATTCATCCCAAATGTCAATGATAAAACATTTGGAAGCCTGTGCTGAGAAGGATTTTAAGGGTATGTCATGACTTAGCATTAAAAAGTATAAGATTCAATGTAAGAAAGAAAGGAAGAAATAGCAAGAATATACTCTGACTTGGACTATTCTATGAATCATAGGCTTGCATCACCTTATCTTCTACTAACACGCTTAACTATTATTTTAACTTTAAAAAAATGTTTAAAGGAGTAATATCCAGTTTAAGCTCTAGAAAAAGCTCCCTGTGTAACTTCAACATCCAGTTAACACTTTCTGAAATAACAAAATATTGCCCTTCATGAACACTTTCAGAAATAAAACTCCTAATTACTGTTAACTATATACATGAAATCATCCTCTAATTAGGAAAGAAACTAAAAACAAGACAAAATCTTAAAATATACTTGTTTCTATGTCCTTGCTGTTTGTTACGGACTATCGTCTTCCCACAGACTCCCCTCCCCAAAGCCCACATACTGTAAGTATAATTACTTCTCCATCTTTAAACTGTCAAAATCTGTAAAAGCACAATAACATACACAACAAAACAATTTTTATGAGCTTCAAAAAACTCTTTTAAGGTAAAACATAGAATGGTGGAATTCACCTTGAATTTATTTTTTAAAGTTATCAATTTCTACTTGTTCTTTGCTAATACATATGCAAATACAACTGATTTTGTACATTGACCTTGTATCCTGTGATCTTGCTAAACTCACAAGTTCTGATAACTTTTTTTTTTTTTTTGTATTTCTTAGGCTTTTTTTCCTACACAGATAAGCACAATGTCTATGCCTTTCATTTCTTTCTTGCTGGCTAGGACCTGCAGTATAGCATTACACAGTAGCAGCGCGAGCAGACATCCTTGTTCTCTTCCTGACCTGAGGAGAGTATTCAATCTTTCACCATTAGTATGACACTAGCTGAAGATCTTCTATAGATACCATTTAACAGGCTGAGGAGATCCCCATTTATTCCTTGGGCTACAGAAAATTTTTATCACGCACGGACACTAAATCTTGTCAAACGTGCTTTATGCATCTGTGGAGATGTTCATGTGCTTTTTACTCTTTAGTTTGTTTACATGGTAGATCACATTAATTTTCAAATGTTGAGCCAACCTTGCATTCCTGGGATAAACCCTACTTGATCATGAAATAGTATCCTTTTTATATATGCTAGATTCAATTTGCAAATATCTGCAGAGAAGGTTTGGGTCTGTAATTCATTAGAAATACTGGTCTGTGGCTTTCTTGTAATGCCTCTGTCTGGTTTCCGTATCAGGGTAATGTTGGCCTCATAAATACAATGGGAAGAGTACCCTCCCACTATATGGAAAAGTTTGTGAAGAATTGGTATTCTTTCTTAAATGTTTGGTAGAATTCACCAATGAAGTTATCTGAGCCTGATGTTTTCTTTGCTGGAAGGTATCTTAACTACATATTCAATTTACTGAATAGACTATTTGGGCTATTGTATCTTAGCTAGTATCAAATAACATGAAATACTTAGGTATAAATCTAACAAAATATGTGCAAGCTCTGTGTGATGAATACTACAAAACACTGATAAAAGAAATTTCAAAAAGACAAATAAATGGAGAGCCATGCTGTGTTCAAGAATTGGGAGATTCAAGTTTATTAAGATGTATATTCTCCCCAAAATTCATCTTTATACCCAATGCAATCCTAATCAAAATTCCAGTAAATTGCAGAAACTGGTAATGTGATTCTAAAATTATGAAAAAGCAAAAGATCTAGGAAAGCCAAAACAAACTTGTAAAGGAACCAAGTTGGAGGACTCACATTCGTGATTTCAAGATTACTGTGAAGCTATAGTAATCAAGAGAGCTTAGAGTTCGCGAAAGGATACACAGAAATAGAAAATAATAAAAAGTCAAGATAATAATGCCATCTGCCATAAATGTATCATTTGTAATAGTCAAGCCATATTCATATTAATGAATAATAAAAAGTCAAGCCACATATATGGTCAAGTGATTTTCAAACAAAGATGCAAAGGCAAAGCAATGTAGAATGTATAAACTTTCTCGGTACTAGAAAAATTGGACACCCCTTATGTTAAAAAAAAAAAATCTTGATCCCTACCTCATGACATGATACATAAAAATTAACACAAAACAGGGGCGCCTGGATGTGGCTCAGTCGTTAAGCGTCTGCCTTGGGCTCAGGTCATGATCCCAGGGTCCTGGGATTGAGCCCCGCATCGGGCTCCCTGCTCAGCAGGAAGCCTGCTTCTCCCTCTCCCACTCCCCCTGCTTGTGTTCCCTCTCTCACTGTGTCTCTGTCAAATAAATAAATAAAATCTTAAAAAAAAAATTAAAACACAACAGATCACAAGACTAAATTAAAACCTAAAACTATAAAGCCTCTAGAAAACATAGAAGTCTGTGACCCTAGCTTAGGCAAATATGTCATACTACACCAAAAGCACGAACCATATAAGGAAAAATAAAACATACTGAATGCCAACAAAAGTAAAAAACTTCTCTTCAAAAGCCTTAAGCCAGGGAATGGGAGAAGAGGTTTGCACAACATATATCTAATAAAGGACTTAATAAAGGAATAACATACTCTCTCAAAACTCATTAGTAAAAAAAAAACCCTATTAAAAAATGGGCAAAGGGAACCTGGGTAATTCAGCTGGTTGAGTGTCTGACTCTTGTTGGCTCAGGTCATGATCTCCAGGTCATGAGATCAAGCCCCACACTGGGCTCCTGGCTCAGCTGGGAGTCTGCTTGAGAGTCTCTCCCTCCACCCCTCCCCCGCTTCACGTGCGTTCACACTCTCTCTAAAAATAAATAAATCTTTTTTTTTTGTGAGATTTTATTTATTTATTTGACAGAGAGAGACACAGTGAGAAAAGGAACACAAACAAGGGGAATGGGAGAGGGAGAAGCAGGCTTCCCGCGGAGCAGGGAGCCCAATGCGGAGCTCAATCCCAGGACCCTGAGATCATGATCTGAGCAGAAGGCACTTAACCAACTGAGCCAGCCACCCAGGCGCTCCAATAAATAAACCTTTAAAACAAAAAATGGGAAAAAGATTTGAACAGATGTTTCACTGAAAATGATACATTTATGGCAGAGAGGCACACAAAATGATGCTCAGTTTCATAAATAAAAACCACAGTAATGTGGAGTTACCACTACATGCCTATTAGAATGGCTAAAATAAAAAAAAACAAAAAACAAAGAACTGATGACAAGTGCTGCCCAGAACATTCACTGCTGAGAATGCAAAGTGGTACCAGCCATTCTGGAAATCAGTGTGGCAATTTATTATAAAGTTTAATGTATACTTACCCCATAAGACCCAGCAGCCAACTTCTAGGTATTTACCCAACAGAAATGAAAATTTATGTTCACACAAAATGTTCATAACCACTTTAATCACAACTGCCCCAAATCAGAAACAACCCAAGTGTCCTTTCACAAGTGAATGAATAAACAAATTACACCTCAGCAATAAAAGGAACTACTGATAAAGGCAAAAATATGTATTAATCTCAGATGCATTACACTAAGTAGAACAACCATATTCAAAAGGCTAGAAACTGTACTGATTAAATTTAAATGACATTCTGGAAACATCAAAACTACAGGGAAAGAAAACAGATCGGTGGTTGCCAGAGGGTGGAAAGCAGAAAGAGGGGTCAACTACAGAGAGACATAAGGTAACACTTGGGGTGATGGAAATGTTTATTCAATACTTTGCAGAGTGGGTACACAACTGTATGTATTCTGTTAAAATTCAATTACTCTAATAAGGGTAAATTTTACTATACATAATTTACACCTCAATTTTTTTAAAAAAGAAATATTAACTCCTAAATTAATTCCTGAAGCACAGACGCATATAACACACTCAAAAATGTAATGAATAAATATTCACTTAGGTCTAAAATAATGTTCAGACAGTCCCTAAATGAAAAGAATGTTTCTAATCCACAGTTCTATTACTTTACCAAAAAAATAACCAAGCCACAACTCCATTTGAGGTCCATCAGTTACTTGTCAATTATTATTATTATTATTTTTAGGTTCCCAGTCCTTCTCCTATTCAAACCAACCTGATATGGTGTGTTTCGTAGTTTAGGCTGTCTTACAGCAGCTGCTGCCCCACCATACGTTGTTTTTCCAGGATAAAAAGGAGAATCTCCAAGCTGACTTGTTTTAAGGATTGAAGAATTCCCAAGTGACTGCACAGAAACACAACAATAAATTATGAGCAATAAACACTCAAACCTAATGTGATTAAATCAAATTGTATTAGTACTCACAGGGGAAAGTGTTCCAAAGGCAGATAAGTTGAATGCTGGTTTTTTTGAGCTGGTGGCAGTGTGCTGTGAGAGTGAGGGAGTACGTTCAGCCTCTGGGGACCACAGAGGTGGCAATGAAGTGTTCTTTGTAACAGCTACATCTGAAACAAAAATATTCACTGCATAGTAAGAGCACTAATTACAAGAGAATGGAAATTACAAGTCAGAAAAAAACCTATCCCATGAAATTTAACTTCGCTACCAAATACCAAGAATACCTTTATCAGAAGCTCTTGAAGAAAAACCACTGGTAGTTGAGATGTTATCATCATCATGCTGAGAGGTAGAATCTTTAATTTCCTTTACAAGGGAAAATCCAGAACTGCCAATTGGGAATGCCGAGGATGTGGAGGGCTGACAGTGTAATGCAGGAGATTCCAACATGGAGAAATTCATATGGCTCCGATGAAGAGAAGGCCTTGTTAATACATCTGGGTAATTTGAAGAAGTACTAGTTGTTGAGGGTTCTTAAAAAAAAAAAGCATTAATATTATGAAAATACAGCTTAGAAAAATACAATATCACAACAAAATGGTGTTTAAAAAAACATATATAATAAATATAGCTTCAATGCAAGTCACTGAAGCCTCCCATGATAAGCCCAATTTATGCTATTCTTTAGCCAAACAAGGTTTCATCTAACCACAATGAACTTACTTAACCTAGTATCAAACCATGTTTCAGGGTTCACATACAACTTCTAAAAGTGCATGGTCCTTTATTTTCCTTGAATTGGTATTATAAAACTTGCTCGTAAAAAATAAAATCAAAGAAGCTATATAAGAAAGTCATGAAACAAAAAGGATGTCTGGTTCCTCCAGACATAACCACTATTAAATATGTATATCCTCCCAGATATTTTAGGTGCATACATAAATGTTTTCCCTAATTATATAATCACACCATGCATCCAGTTCTAGGACTTGTTTTTCTGTTTACCAATATAATTGTCTCTATATATAAAGCATTCCCTTTAAAGACCACATTGTATTTTATCATAGTCACTGATTATATTTATGTGATTATTTTCCCAATGCTCCATCAAACAAATATGCACTGATATCTGCATACTTTTCAGAGTATTCTTTTGGATTAATCCATGGTTCTCTAAGAATATGACAGAAACATGAAGACAAATTATTAAACACTTTTAAGCTATCCAAAAAATATCTGATTCTGTAAGCCTAAATTGGGCCCCTAAAGATGCCTAAGTATCCAAGGTATGAGATTCAATGGGATGAACATTGATATGTGAAACTGCTGTCTGGACTGGATCAGAGCGTGTGCTCATTTCTGCTTATGAGACATACTATGATCCTGTCAAGTTAAACTCCCACAAACAGCAAATGACAGTGGACATTTCCACCATCCTCTCTAACACTGGGTATTAACCTTTTCTGATTTCTGTCAATCTACTATGTCAAATGGCATCATTTTATTTGCATTTACTTAAATGAGAGGGATATTGAGCATTCTTCTCTATATTCATTGGTCATTTATGTTTCTTCTTCTATTAACTGCTTACTGATACAGTCCCTCTTACTATTAAGCTTAGTAAAATCTAATTTTTGATCAGTAAGATACTGTGATATGATCTGAAATATTACAACTAATTTTTCACCATTGGTTGAACCTATTCATTTTGTTGATGGTGTCTTTTGCAGTACAAAAAATAACCTGTACCTTGTTTACAAAGACTTTTACCAAGACTATAAGAAATTTAAAATTTTGCTCATTTTTTTGGTACTGTACCATTACTTTTATGTCAATATCATGTTTAATCTTGAGTGCACCTGGAATCAGTTATGATGTAGTAGTGAACGAATGATTCAGCTTCATTGTTTTCCAAGTGGTTAGCCTGTTCATATTCTAAAATAACCTTCTTAAATAAGCTATCTTTTAATCACTGATAGAGAAGCCACCACTACCACAATACTAAATTCCAAAGGCTTTTCACTCCTTTCCCGATTATCTGTACCAGTACAATAATGTTTTACCTACTCTAACTTTGGAACACATTTAGTAACTATAAAAGTTACTCCAACCTACCCCCCCCATTCCCTTTATTCTTTTTCAGAATCTCTGTTCATCTTCAGGTATATTTTCAAGAACTTTAAAATCATTTGTCAAGTTTACAAAAGACTTAACAGTTAGGCTGGAGTAACTGGGCCTCCAGACTAGCCCTTCTGCTATAATTTAAATAGTTATTAAACTGGACAAAACATGAGATATCTTTCAGACAACAGAAAACAGCACTCAAAAATAGAAAAACTCAAAATAAATAGAAAACTCAAAAAGTGAGCCCTATCACTACCCCACTCTCTACCTAGGTATATTTTCGGACCTGGAAGAGAAAACTGGAGTCCAAGCAGAACATGACAGGCAGAAATCAGAATGGGGCACTGGACTGTAGAAAACTGGTTAGGGCGGGGCCTTCAGAAGTCCAAATGGGAGCATCCAGAGAATGAATGGGCTATCCATGCACAGAGTAAGACCATCTAAGGCTCTACCAAATACCAGCTGCTACAGAGTTGAGAAAACAGACACCAGGAGGTAAGCAATGCTAGGGGGCAAGAAGCAGTGCTAAGCACACAGAAGCTACAGTGTGGCCAAAACTTAGATATCTCTTTTATAAGCACCTCCTTAAAATCCATGGCATTCACCTAAGATGTTGGAAACGCTTCCCCTTGAGACTAGGGATGATGTCCTAGGACAAGACCTACAGTAGACTCATCCTAAAAGCCAGAGGGGAAACAGTTTGGAGGCTAAGTCCTACCACTTCAGGGAAATTAAACACCTTGGACCTTCCAGAGATACACATTAACAAAACATAAATCTAAGTTTACAAAGTTCAAAATGATCATTTAATAACAACTGCCTGATCAAACAAGAATCAATACTCCTCACGGGAAGATAACAGCATCCAGAATGTTTACATATATTATTCAAAATGACAATATTTAGGCAGAAACTATTTGATATAACAAAAATGCGATCAATAGTGAGGGGAAAAAACAGTCAATAGGAATTGAATATAAGATAGCCAATTTAACCTTAACAAAGGCTTTAAAATAAGTATTTTAGGGGTGCCTGGGGGGCACAGCCGGCTGAGCATTTAACTCTTGGTTTCAGCTCAGGTTGGGATCTCAGGGTTGTAAGATCCAGCCCCATGTTGGGCTCTGCGCTCAGTGGGGAGTCTGCTTGAGATTCTCTCCCTCTGCCCATCCCCCTTGTGCTCTCTAAATAAATCTTAAAAAAATAAAATAAAAATAAGTAAGTTCCTAACAGACTCGTTAAAATTGATCTGGATCACACTAAAGCTAAAAGATTTTTTTTTTTTTAATTTTATTTATTTGAGAGAGGGCATGAGTGGGGGAGGGGCAGAGGGAAAAGCAGACTCCCTGGAGCAAGGAGCCCCGATGTGTGGGGCTCCATCCCAGGACCCAGAGATCATGACCTGAGCCAAAGGCAGACGCTTAACTGACTGAGCCACCCAGGTGCCCCCAGTTAAAAGATTTTAAAAAGGGAAGTGCTATCATGCCCAGCATTGTTTTACTACTGACTTTTCCTTTTGTTCAGGTCTCCGTTATGTCCCTCAGCAGAACTCAAAAGAATTTCTTCTTCTAGAGTACTATACACTCCTTGTTAATTTATTTCTATATATTTTGTTGTGTAAGTGGGATCCTTTCTTCCTTCATACTTTCTAACTGGTTACTGCTTAAATAAGAGTTATTGGGTTTTTTTCCTATATTAACTTTGTGATTAATTTCTCAATTCTCTTATTCTAACAAGTTTTGTTTTATTTTGTTTTTTTAATCAATTGGCTTAGGTTTTCTGGGTATTAATGGCAAGGAAGGATCATTTTGCCTCCTTCTTCCCAGTACTTATACATATACATACATCCTCTATAATTACATCTTTAATATCTAGAAGTAGTGATGATGGGCTTCCAATTTATACCTGATAATGGGAATGTTTCTAATGTTTCACCATAACATGTGATTCTGGCCTTTGGATGACTAACATGTTAAGGAAGTGGTGGTCTCCAATTTCTAAATGAAATAAAGAAGAATGGACTTAAAGTTCTAGCAAATGCCTATTAAGTATCTACCAGAAAAGAAAAAAAAATTGTAAGATTGTTTCACCTATAAATTTGCTAAATTATATTAATAAGTCCCTCATGATGAATGATTCCTTACACCCCAAAATTAACTCTTCCCAGTAAGAAGATGCTGCTATTCTTTAATGTGCTGCTGGACTGTATTTGCTACTCTGTAATTTTCTTCCCAAAAGTATGTCTTCAAAAATACTTAACAGCGTAAGAAATACAAAACAATTCTGGATTAGTTTCAAGGTATTCTTATGCAAAAAATAAGATGCAGATAAAAACACTTAACTAGGACTAGGAGGAAACATCAACTTAATAAAAGCCATATATGAAAAACTCACAGCTAACATCAAACCCAGTGGTGAGAGACCAAGATTCTCCTCTAAAATCAGGAACAAGACAAGGATACCTGCTCTACCCACTTCTTTTTAACTGAGTACTGGAAGCTCTGGCCAGAGTTGTAAGGCAAGCAGAAGAAAGATATCCAAATTGGAAAGGAAGAAGTAAAATATCCCTATTCACAAATGATATAGCTTATATGGAGAAACTCCTAAGTATTACACACACACACACACACACACACACACACACCCGCAGGAATAAACAAATTCAGCAAAGTAGCAGATTACAAAATCAATACACAAAAATGAGTTGTGTTTCTATACACTAACAATGTGCATTCTGAAAAGTAAAATAAGAAAACAATTCCAGGGGTGGCTGGGTGGCTCAGTGGGTTAAATGTCTGCCTTCAGCTCAGGTCATGATCCTGGAGGCCCCGGGATCGAGCCCCGCATTGGATTCCCCCACCCTGCTCAGCTCAGTGGGGAGTCTGCTTCTCCCTCTGCCCCTCACCCCACTCTCCTGCTCTCTCTCACTCTCTCTAATAAGTAAATAAAATCTTAAAAAAAAAAAGTTCCATTAACAATAGCATCGGAAAGAATAAAACTTAGAAATTAACCAAAAGAGGGGTGCCTGGGGGGCTCAGTCGGTTAAGCGTCTGCCTTCAGCTCTGGTCATGATCCCAGGGTCGTGGGATCAAGCCCCGCATCAGGCTCCCTGCTCAGCCAGGAGCCTGCTTCTCCCTCTCCCTCTGCTGCTCCCCCTGCTTGTGCTCTCTCACTTGCTCTCTTTTTCTGTCAAATAAATAAAATCTTAAAAAAAAAAATCACTATTCATGAAAAACCATATTTTAAAAATTCAATAGAACATTTAAACTGTTTTATATGTAGTAATTTCTTATCAAGCTCACTCAAGTTAAGACAGCTACTGGCTAGAGTCTGAAAATCTACCAGTATTAACAGTTAAGCTTATATTATTTCAATTTTTCTGCAGTCAGGACACAAATACATAAAGATTAAAATGTTTCTTAGGGTATTTAGTATTCTAATTTTGTAGTATATTAGATCATAAAACTGGTTTTTACTTATCTCATTCTCTCATCCCCACATCAGTTTATCCTACAGGATAAAAGGGAACAATTTTCTAGCTATCAACAGACATCTGCTAAATCTAGTCTACACAGAAACTACAAAGGAAAAAGAAATCTACTATGACCTACTTCTACTTGAAGGTATGATGCTAACAGCAATGGTACTTTTTAGTACTTACAGAGCTTCTTTACCCCCAAAACCAAGCCCAAAAGACATAGTTTGGGATAAGACTAAACAAGGCCATGTCATCTACAGATTTATATCAGCCACAAATGCTCAGTTTCTAAGAGTATACCTATAATCACATGGTATCAATTAGACAAAGCAGTCTACAACTTCAATCTACTGTTGACTAGTGTACTAGATATGCCATTGTTGAGTCTTTCAGAGGCCTGAACTCGTAACTGACTCAATGAAACCTGTACATTATTTCAGATTCCACTAACCTAGCAGAAGAAATCCAGACACCCAAAGGCTCACCATCATTAAGACAGTCAACACAACGAAGTACGCAGATAACAGATTTTAAATGGGCCACAGATTCCGTAAATGTCCTTACTGCCCTGTACTATTTGAAGAATGCACAATACCCTCCAGCTCCAGTTACTATTAATATAAAAGTTATACTGGTAAAATTAATATTGAGGAAACAACATTCAGGACTGCTTTAAGCTTTCAATTATTTTAAGCTTTCTATAATTTGACACCACTTTAAGAGCAGATAGGTCTAAGTTGTTTTTTGAGAATGCACTGTCAAATTTAAATGTCATGTTTCAGAGTAAACAGTTCTTTATCTAGTAAGATAATATTCATCACACTGGGGAGTTATCAGTGGTACTTTAAATCACACATTATGGGATTACAACTACTGAATAATGCAATAAATACTGTGAGAAAAGAACTACCTGGAACTAACAAAGTTTAAGATAGGAGCAGGATTGGGGCACGTGGGTGGCTCAGCTGGTTAAAGGTCTGCCTTTGGCTCAGGTCATGATCCACAGCCCCTCATCGGGTTCCCTGCTCAGGGGCAGAGACTGCTTTTCCCTCTTTCTCTGCCCCTCCCCACAGCTCGTGCTGTCTCTTTCACAAATACATAAAATCTTTAAAAAAAAAAAAAAAGATAGGAGCAGGGTTCAGATCTAAGATAAGAATGAGGTGGGAAATGCTATCAAGTTCCTGAAATTAGTATCAAGAAGCGGCTCACAATTTGTTTCTACATAATTAGAGGAGTTAGGGTGGGAAAGTGGGTAAGTGTGGGAAGAGAAAACAAGATCAGTCATAAGTTAGTTGTCTTTAGAGCTGGGTAATGGGTATATGGGGGTTTCATTGCACTATCCTCCTTACTTGCGAGTCTGATATAAACTTAATCACATAATGAATAAAATCCAAGTTGGAACTGACCTTGGCACACCACTAAATTAATTCCATTATTTTGATGAAAATACAAACACACACAAAAAAGAACGTTATAGATATAAAATGAGAAACACTCCATTTATCTCGCACCTGAACTAAATTAATTCAAGTTAGTTAATCCTCAAAAGCACGCTCATTAAGATGGAAAAGAGTGTCAGTCACTGTGGATATAGGCCGGAACTGGAAGTCTCTAATGAAAAGAGAACCTGGGGGTCCCCTTCAATGCCCATGAAAAAAAAAAGGACATGGAGGCAATCAGCGTAGACCTACTAGATAAAGCCTCAAGGCGGTTGTTGGTAATGTACCTGAAAGAAATCTGTCTCAAGTATAAATATTAGAACCTCTTAAGTTATTCTAATAAAAAATAAGCAAACATTTAAAGACTAAGCCAGGGCGCCTGGGTGGCTCAGTCATTAAGCAGCTGCCTTTGGCTCAGGTCATGATCCCAGAGTCCTAGGATCGAGTCCCACATCGGGCTCTCTGCTCAGCAGAAGGCTGCTTCTCCCTCTCCCACTCCCCCTGCTTGTGTTCCTGCTCTCACGTCTTTGTCTCTGTCAAATAAATAAATAAAATCTTTTAAAAAAATAAATAAAGACTAAGCCAAATCGAGTATTACTAAGAAAACAGGTAAGCAGTTTGTCCACACTGGGAGTCATTTTTTTCAGGCCTATTTCATTGTCACTAGATTTCATGACAAGCCAATCAGGCAGGAAAAGACGTTACTATGTCCACCAAAATTAACAGGCCATACACTCACGTTGATTATTTAGGCAAGACAAGACTTCAACACAGCGTTAGAAAACTTTTATAATTATAAATAAGCTGAAACGTAGTGAAAGAAAATATACATATGTATATACAGAAACATATGGAGAGATAAACCGGACTTCATCAAAATTAAAAACTTTTGTGCTTCAAGGGACACCATCAAGAAAGTAAAAAAGACAATCCACAGAGGGGGTAAAATATTTGCAAACCCTACACTGATAAGGGACTTATATCCAGAATATATAAAGACCTCTTCCAATTCAACAATAGAAAGACAAATAACCCAATTAAAAATGGAAAAAGGAGATGCGAATAGCCATTTCTCCAAAGATACACAACCAATGAGCATATGGTATGATGCTCCGTATTATTAGTCATCCAAGAAATGCAAATCAAAACCACAAGATACCACACTTCAACCCACTAGAAGAGCTATAATAAAAAAAATTAAAGGGGTGCCTGGCTGGGTCAGTCAAAGGAACATGCGGCTCTTGATCTCAGGGTCATGAGTTCAAGCCCCATGTTAGGTGCAGAGATTACAAAAAATAAAAAATAAACTTTAAAAAAAATTTAAAAATGGAAAATATTGGTGAGGGTGTGAAGAAATTGTAATCGTCATACACTGTGGGTGGGAAGGCAAGATGGTACAGCCACTTTGGAAAACAATTATTCCTCACAATGTTAAAATTACCATGTGACCTAGCAATTCTACTCCTAGGTATACACACAAGAAAAAACATAGTCACACAAAACCTTGCACATGAATATTCATGGCGGCAGTATTCATAATGTTCAAGAAGTGGAAAAACCCAAATGTCCATTAACTAATGAATGGATAAACAGAATGTAGTTTTATCCATACCATGGAATATTGCCTGGCAATAAAAAGAAATGAAGTTCTGATGCATGCCACGACATGATGAACCTTGAAAACATGCTAAGTAAGCCAGTCACAAAGGACCACATATTCTGTGACTCCATTTATATGAAATGTCCAGTCTAGGCAAATCTACAGAGAGACAAAGACAAATCAGTGGTTGCCTGGGATGGGGAATGACTACTAATGGGTGTAGGATTTGGGGGTGGTGATAAGGATGGTGATGAAAACGTCCTAAAACTGACTGTGGTGATGGCTGAACAACTGTGAATATATTTAAAGCCACTGAATTGAATACTTTTATCTTTTTAAATTTTGGAATATAGGTTCACACACAACATCACATTAGTTCCCGGTGTACAACATAGTGATTCCGCAAGTTTATACATTATGCTGTGCTCACAAGTGTAGCCCCCATCTGTCCCCATACAACACTATCACAGTACCACTGACTGTATTTCCCTATGATGTGCCTGTCATCCCCGTGATTTACTCCGTAATTTTTTTTTAAAGATTTTATTTATTTATTTGAGAGAGAGAGAATGAGAGACAGAGAGCACAAGAGGGAAGAGGGTCAGAGGGAGAAGCAGACTCCCTGCTAAGCAGGGAGCCCGATGCGGGACTCGATCCCGGGACTCCAGGATCATAACCTGAGCCGAAGGCAGTCGCTTAACCAACTGAGCCACCCAGGCGCGCCCCTACTCCATAATTAGAAGCCTGTATCTCCCGCCCAACTTTACCTATTTGCCAACCTCCCTACACCCTCCCCTCTGGAAACCATCAGTTTGTTTGTTCTTTGTATTTATAATTCTGATCCTGCTTTCTGTTTATTCAACTGTTTGTTTAGATTCCACATGACTGAAATCATATGGTTTTGTCTTTCTCATTTCTCTGACTTATTTCATTTAGCACAACACCCTCTAGGTCCATCCACGTTGTTGGAAATGGCAAGATCTCATCCTTTTTTATGGTCACGTACTATTCCAGTGTGTGTGTTCCACATCTTCCTCACCCATTCGTCTTATCGATGGACACTTAGATTGCTTCCATATCTTGGCTGTTATAAACAATGCTGTAATAAACACAGCAGTGCATTTATCTTTTTAGATTAGTGTTTTCTTTTTCTTTAAATACCCAGTAGTGGAATTATTGGATCATATGGTAATTCTATTTTTAGTTTTCTGAGGAACCTCCACCTCCACAATGTTTTCCACAGTGGCTGTACCAATTTACACTCCCACCAACAGTGTACAAGGTTTCCTTTTTCTCCAAATTCTTGCCAACACTTACTTGCCTTTTTGATTTTAGCCATTTTGACAGGTTTAAAGTGATCTCATAGTGTTGTGATTTTCATTTCTCTGATGAGTGATGTTGAGCATCTTTTCATATGTCTGTTGGCTATCTTTAGAGCTTCTTTGGAAAAATGTCTACCCAGATCCTATGTCCATTTTTTAATTGGAATGTTTGTGGAGTTTTCTGGTGTTGAATTGATGAAGTTCTTTATATATTTTGGACATTAACCCCTTACTGGATGTATCATTTGCAAATATCTTCTCCCATTCAAGTAGGTTACCTTTTGGTTTTGTTGACTGTTTCCTTCGCTGTGCAAAGGCTTTTTATTTTGATGTAGTCCCAACAGTTTATTTTTGCTTTTGTTTCCCTTGCCTCAGGAGACATATCTAGAAAAATGTTGCTATGGTTGATGTCAGAGAAATTACTGCCTATCCTCTCTTCTAGGATTTTTACGGTTGTTGATCTCACATTTAGATCTTTAATCCATTTTGAGTTTATTTTTGTGTATGGTGTTAGAAAGTGGTCCAGTTTCATTCTTTTACACTGAACTGTACACTTTAAACAGGTATGTGAACTATATATCAAGAAAGCTGTAAAAACTATATACAGTGAAACGACAGAGTAATATTTCCAAATATGCCATATTCATGGGTTATACTGAAGCTACTGAATATTTGTAAACCCCATCAAAATGCTGTAAGAGGATCCAAAAACGTTCAAGCTGTTAAAATGCAGAAGCACTTAATTCTAAGACCAATGACCCAGCTGAGCTTGCTGCAGAAAGGGCAGGAGCCAAATGCGCTTATGCTACACCTAAATTCTAGTGTTGGGGGAGGCATTAGCACAGCTTCATTGTAACAATTAACACTTATACAGTGTTCCCTTAGTGCCAGGACCCGTCAGAAGGGCTTCACATCTACTTTTCTCAAAACAATTTATGAGGATACTGAGGAGAAAATAGACTCTCTTGTCCAAAAAGCCACATGACAGTTGATGGTCTGAAAATTCAAAACCCAAGTCTAACCCTAGAGCTTGCATTCTTAACTGATATGTCAATCTCCCTTACTAAACAAAAAGCTGATAAATAACTCATTTGAACCTGAGCATCACCCTCCTCCTACACGGTTTAGGTACTCCCCAATGAGATCTACAACAGCAAGGTAATATAAAGAGATATCACACATAACAAAATGTTCACATTCTATGTACCTTCTGTATGACTGACTGTTGGCTCAGGAGTGATTCTCCCATCATGAATATTAGGGCTCTCCTCATCGGCATATACCAGATGATCATCTTCTCTATTTTCTGGCCACTGTGGTACCTCTCTTGTGTCTGTTGAGCAGCTGCATACATCTTCATTCTTGTTGAAGTATCTTTGTAGCCATCCTGGCACAATATTCTTAACAGATTCTGTAACCCTGCTAAGAATGCCCTGTTGGAAGAAGAAATACATAAGGCAGTTTTAGAAATTTATCTTTTTAAATATGTACCTAATTACAGAAAGCCACATCAAGCAAAACATGACTACTTCCAACAAAGTTTCCTGAAGTTCAGTTATTTGAGTTAATGCTGACATGATGGTTATTTTACAAATGCTATAGACATTACGAAATTCCTACTTTTTTCTTTCTTCCATATGCAGACATCCATGAGTCAATAACTGCCCCAAATGGCCCCATACTCTAACCCTTAAAAACTCCTACAAACCATCAAATAAGCCATATACTTTTTAGATTGAGTAATAAGATAATGCACTAAAATATTATAATCCCAGAGTAAAGGCATCTATTTTGATTCTAGCATATTAAAAGAAGTAACACTTCCTTTCCAACCAGGGCCCGGCAGAATGGCTCCTGCAAAGAAGGGTGGCAAGAAGGGCCGTTCTGCCATCAAGAAGGTAGTAACCAGAGAATACACTATCAATATCCACAAGTGTATCCACAGAGTGGGCTTCAAAAAGCGTGCCCCTCAGGCACTCAAAGAGATCCGGAAATGTGCCATGAAGGAGATGGGAACTCCAGATGTGCACATCGACACCAGGCTCCACAAACTTGTCTGGACCAAAGGAATAAGGAATGGTCCATAACCATACCCATGTGCCGTTGTCCAGAAAATGTAACGAGGGCGAAGTTTCACCAAACAAACTCTATGTGTTGGTTACCTATGTACCTGTCACCACTTTCAAAAATCTAGTTAATGTGGATGAGAACTAATCGCTGATTGTCAAATAAAGGTATAAAACTGCAAAAAAAAAAAAAAAAGCAACATAAACAATACCTTCAACAGCTTCCTCAAGCAATTATTTTCTTGCACATTAAGAAAAAAATTGGACAAATAAAAATGAGGTTTTTAAAGATATATAACAATCCAACATAATAAACTCAATAAATAACCTAAGATTTTTTTGATGGGAAAATTCTGTTACATCAAATGTTGTCTGAAGATCTAAGGAATTAATTTTATTATGACAACTATTAAAGGGAGGGGAAAAAATGTGGTACAACTATCAGTACTATTAACATTTATTGCAGCTTTGCTATGTGCCAGGCACTAAGTAACTTACCTAAGGTACAAACACAACCACTATGGTTTATCTAGGGATAAAATAAGGGAAGGGCTTTGGGATTGGTAGGAGCTAGGATAAAGTTTGAGTACATCCCTGTACTTTGATTTACTCTAGGGAAAACAACAACATCCACTCCAACCTGAGAGAGAATTATAAGAAGATCAAACGAAATAATGTGAAAGCACTTCACAATTTCCAAAATATAACAGTAACATACTAATAATTTTATTACTAATGAGGAAGAAAAAAAAAATAGCAGAAACAAACAGGGGAGATAAGCAAGTTTAAGCAATGATTTCCTTCATAAAGTAGCATTAGTAGAATTTCAAAGAAAGAATCACAGGAGGGAAAACATGAATTGGCAGGTACAAAAAACAGTTAAAAATCAAGGCAGAATATATAAATCTACTCCGAAAGCTAACCCAAGACAAAGAGACCTTGAAATATCCTGTCAACAGAAAAGATGGAACACACTTCTAATACTGGCACTTGAATAGTATTTTCTCCACTATTTGAAAGGTGTAGGTAACAACTGGGAAATATGTAATTATTTTTCCACCTAGTCTCCAAACAGAAATTTTGAACCACAATGATGTAAGCTCTCCAGCAACATAGAAAGCCAGCAGCCCTATAAAAAAGACTCCCTACTGAAAAGGACAAATTCACTGTTCCCCTCTCAATGCTAATGTTACACAGTATTAGTTCCTTTGGAAAGAAAGATTAATATAACTACATCCATGATTTAGTATTTATAAAAAGATACATACAATATTATTATTTATTTTTACTTGTTATTTATACTTAAATATTTATTTACCCCCTCCCTATATATTTCAAAGACTGAAAAGTGCTTACAAGATATAACATTATTTTTTTTTTTTAAGAATTTATTTATTTGACAGACTGAGACACAGCGAGAGAGGGAACACAAGTAGGGGGAGTGGGAAACAGAGAAGCAGGCTTCCCGCTGAACAGGGAGGCCGATGCGAGGCTCGATCCTAGGACTCTGGGATCATGACCTGAGCCAAAGGCAGATGCTCAAGGACTGAGCCACCCAGGCGCCCCTACAAGATATAACATTATTTAAATAAGACTTGAAAAAAAGTAACTTGATAAGAAGCGGTAAGTTAGCTTGAGCATGATAGCAAGAATTTAAGGTAAAATAAGTTTTTTTGTGAACTTTTAAGGTGTTAGGCTACTAAAAATACCAGAGATTCCCTGTGATCCCTGCTCACTTAAGGGGGCAAGTCTAGGGTGCCTGGGTGACTCAGGTCATGATCCCAGGGTCCTACGATTGAGCCTCAGATTGGAGGGGGGGGGGGGTCCCTGCTCAGCAGGGAGTCCGCTTCTCCCTCTCCCTTTGCCCCTCCCCCCTGCTCTCGCTCACTCGCTCTCTCAAATGAATAAATGAAAAATCTTTAGGGGCGCCTGGGTGGTTCAGTCGGTTAAGCTCCTGCCTTTGGCTCAGGTCATGATCCCAGGGTCCTGGGATGGAGCCCCACATCGGGCTCCCTGCTCAGAGGGGAGCCTGCTTCTCCCTCTGCCCCTCTCCCTGTTTGTGCTTGCTCTCTCTCTCTGGTAAATAAATCCTTAAAAAAAAAAAAAAAAAAAAAAAGGAGGGGGCGAGTACAGAGCAACTTAAAATTAACACCATACTTCACTAAAGGTCACTTATGGGGCAGCATTAGGTATTGTGCAGAATAATCAGTAAACAAAATTGAATAGTCAAAATGGATAAAATAAAGCTCACTCACTAAAGTTCATGAGCTTTGCTTGGATCCTTCTCTTTTCTAAACTAAAATGTAACCAATGTATCTGATCACAGCCCACAGCTGCTCTAGTACAAGGAAAGTACTGCGAGAGAGGAGTTACTGGTGGCATAAGGAAGGGTAGCATGAAGATCCTGACAGTAAAAAGAAAGAACAGGTGTTAAAACTGACCTGGAACCATTATAAAAAAAACCAACATCCCTAACTTCAGGATACCTCTTAGGGTAAATGACCCTAAGGCAACCACAAAAATTAAGCTCAGTGGACTCGCATGTAATGGTTCCCAAAGTGTGGTCCCTTTATGGGTAATGTCAGCATCCTCTCAAGCCCTCTCCAAGCCCGACTAAACTCAGAAAAGCGGGGCTCACCTGTTTTAACAAACTTTCTGGAGTGGTTCCTATGTATGCTAAAGTTTGAGAACGACCAATCTAGTCAAAGACATTAGGAAATTAGATGCATTTCAGGAAACTACATTTTAGGGAAAAGGTCCCTCTGTAAGAGGGAAATAAAAATTATACTTAAGTCCTAAGATCTGGAAAACATATGTATGTGGAACACTAGTCAGACAGTAATTAAAATACATTGTAAGATACTCTAAAATTACTCAAAAAAACAAATCTTACAGTGAGTGGACTGTGCTGAATATAATGCAGCTTATACAAGTATTTTCCCAGTGATCCCCAAACTTTAGCCATGGTTTTTACCTGCACTATTATTAATGGTTTTCTTTCTATCCATTCATTACTCTCAATAAATTTAGCTCTTCCTACACAGTAAAATCTATCAAATCACAGATCTGATGCTGCATTGGTCTTCACTTGCTCTTCCCTCACTCCATCCTTGACAGGCCATCCAACCAAACTGGCTTCTTACCAGAAGGTAGGACTGGCCCCTAAGATACCAGGGGATACTAGAGATAATGGAAGGCAGGAAAGAGAAGTCGTTCTTGTGCTTCCTCTCTTATCAAAGGCCCCATCTCTAAAACCCTGCTCCAGCCAGGTGGCCATTCCTCTACTCCAGCTACACCATTTCTTCCTTATCCTTCCAGTCCTGGAAAGAGTAGCAGCTTCCCACTACTGCTAATTTCTGGGCATCTTGCTATCCAGTATCTACTCCTTTAACCACCAGCATATCTCTATGTAGACTCTTTCTTTGTTTCTTGCAGGGTCCCTAACTGATAAAGCAGTGCTATTTGCTAATTTTTTTTCCTAATGAACATGAAAATTAAAGAGTCAGTCCATGTAGCTTTAACAAAGGAACACACATACAACACTTGGGGAAGCACTCATACTTACTCAAAAGTTACATCCAATCTTTATCTCTGTAAAATACTTTAGAATCTTGTCTAACTTACAAAGGTAAGCACAGACATTACTTTGTTCATTCTATCAATACTTACTAATCACACACTACATGTCAGGCAAGGAACAGTGGGGCGACAGCAGAAACAAGTTCCTGCTCTCTGGGAGCAAACACACCAGTAAATATAATATGAACACATAATATAGCGATTCAATGCTATGAACAAAAATAAAGCAGCAGAGCAAAATGGGATAGTTATTTTATACAAGCAAAGATCTAGCCATGCAAATTTCTAGTGAACTATTATAGACTGAGAGAACAAAAATTGCGAAGTCTTAAATATAGGACTGTCCTTGGCACATGCTAAGGTTCTGGTAACCTTATTAATAAATACAAAATCTAATAAGTCTTAAAAAACTACTGAAACCTTTTATAACTCTTTAATCATATGTGTGTGAATCTGTGTAATCCTTTGTTCTGTAGCTTATATACCTATCTAGTCACTATAAAAGGACTAAAACAGCAGATCTCAAATTAAAGTCTTCAAATCAGCAGCATTGGTGTCACCTTTGAGCAAGTGAGAAATGCAAATTTGTTTTAAGAAGCTCTTGAGGTGATTCTCACACAAATTAAAGTTTGAGAACCAGTGTACTAAAATCATCTAAAACTCAGTGACCTGTTTCCCAATTAAGGCCATTGGTAAACGTTAACTGTCGTACAAGCTTAACTACAATATAAAGTTATACCTAATCAAATCTTTAAAAAAGGCTGGGGGCGGGGGGGGGGGGCGCCTGGGTGGCTCAGTCATTAAGCATCTGCCTTCAGCTCAGGTCATGATCCTGGGATCAAGCCCCACATCAGGCTCCCTGCTCCGCAGGAAGCCTGCTTCTCCCTCTCCCACTCCCCCTGCTTGTGTTCCCTCTCTTGCTGTGTCTCTGCCAAATAAATAAATAAATAAAATCTTTAAAAACAAAAGTTTTACCTAAAAGACCACCCTATTTCCATGATTATCTTATTATCAAATACATCATACCGTTATATCAATTTTTTAAATACCTACTTTATAATATCAACTCTGAAAATCAAACCAGCAGTTTGATTCAAAAGCCTTACTTTTGAATCTATTTCCAATGTAAAAGACTTATTTAACACACTTCATTATAGTAAATAACCAACTACCAGATGTTAGAATTTTTAAAAACTGATAGGGAAAATAGAAATCTGATTATGCACAGAACTGGGTAGACTATAAAGAGATAAGGGACTTTGTCTATCAAATAGACTTGGAGAGATACCTCCCTGCCCAGCAATTTTTTTTTTTTAAGAGTTCTGAAGTACCAAAGGATACATCAGCCACTAAATGGAAAAGTGAGAAAGAATGAAGAAACTAGAAAAGGGGAAAAGCTCCTCTGATGCTATTACTAAAGAAGGTCTACATTTTCAGGAGTTCTTGAGAGAAAATGTTTCAGGTCTTTATGGGAATGAGGCAAATCAGCTTCCTATATGGACCTGAAGAAGAACCACTTAACCCTGACGGGGCACCTGGGTGGCTCAATCGTTAAGCGTCTGCCTTCGGCTTAGGTCATGATCCTAGGGTCCTGGGATCGAGCCCCGCATTGGGCTCCCTTGCTCCTCGGGAAGCCTGCTTGTCCCTCTCCCACTCCCCCTGCTTGTGTTCCCTCTCTCGCTGTCTGCCAAATAAATAAATAAAAATAAAAAAAAAAATTGACTGGGAAAGAGACATACACGGAGTAAAGGTCTACTACGGTGTGAATATTTAAGTCCTACTTTACCAGATTAACTTCTCTAACTTTCAGAGGCTTCAGTGGTAAGCAAAACTGCCACCATTATAACTTGATGTCAGTTTTCCACAGAAAACCTTCTCTGATCCTCCAAGTCTGGGACAGGCACCCCCTGTACTTCCTACACGATGGCAATCTGTCAAGCAGGATGGTA
This sequence comes from Zalophus californianus, assembly GCF_009762305.2. NCBI lineage: Eukaryota > Metazoa > Chordata > Mammalia > Carnivora > Otariidae > Zalophus > Zalophus californianus. The sequence goes on from NC_045601.1 coordinate 136,472,101, forward strand.
AGCAGTCTGTCCATCAGCTCCACTAGAGCATCACCTCTGTGAGGACAGGCACGGTTCTGTACAGCGCACAGATCAGCTGTTTTAATTTATCTACAACTGCAATAAAAAAAAAAAATTTATCCACAACTGCACTGCTCAATTTCTTATGCCCACAAAGGAATATTCTGTGACAAATTGCTAAAAAGGACTTCAGCAAATCTAGAATTCAAAAATAAGTAATACATTTTCTTGGTGTAATAGTTTCACCTTAAGAAAATATCATTTTGTTGCCACAATAATAGCCCTTCCTCCAAAAAACAACTTGTGAAACCTATCCAAGAGTGCGGGAAAATGGAACCATCCCTCTGGAATGACAAATTAACACAAAGCCAACTAAATGAAGAAAAGCAGAAAGGTAGCCAAAGAAAGCAAAATTAATGAAGGGCTTAGGAAAATCAACAAAACAAATGGGGCATTAACATTTTTAAAATACTCCTTATAACCCTAAAGCAAAGTCTACACTAGGTAATCATAAATAATGAAGTTAATTTTAAGGGTTAAGAGTGAATCTTTAAATGTGGACTAGTTAAACTGAGTCTTTTCTTTCTTTCCAAGAACTAAGGGTTCTTCGTTTGCCAAAACATGGCAAAAAAAAAAAAAAAGTCAAAAATGCCACTGATATTTACAATAAATAATCTGGGGACCAGAAGTAAATCCAATTCAACACTAAATACATATTAAGCACATTCAATGTGTAAGACACTGCGACTATATTAACTTTTCAAATTACTTTTAACCAGCCAAGGATTAATGAAAGAGGGTAGAGGAGGGACAAGGCTCTTCCACAATTCTAACTCAGAACTCATTAAGAAAAAAAAAAAAAAAGACATTATTTCTTGTGTATCTCTTCACCAATTTGTAATTTCAGAATTATGAGACATCTCTCCTACATGGCCAACTCCTTACCATGAGTATATGGTCTTCCCTCTCCTTGTATAAGGCTATTTCTATTAGTTTTTAGTTTTCTTGACTTCTGTTCAACTCGCTTTTCTCCACATTATCCTCTATTAAATAGTAGCATTCAGATTATAAAATCTCCTTTCTCAAATAACTTCACTGGATCTCTAACTATAAATATCAAATATAACCTGTCTTCAGTTCTTTTTTTAAAGATTTAATGTGAGAGAGAGAGAGGGAGAGAGCGCGCGCGAGCAGGAGCCAGACAGCACAGGTCAGAGAGGGGGCAGAGGGAGAGGGAGAAGGAGGCTCCCCGCTAAGCAGGGAGGCTAGATCCCAGGACCCTGGGATCATGACCTGAGCTGAAGGCAGACGCTTAACCGACTGAGCCACCCAGGCACCCCAATTTATCTTCCATTTTGATTTCTATCTGCTCTTTTGGCTGCCTTTATGTTGAGACCTGTCACTTCCTTTTCTTCCAGGGTTCTGTGCACACTCCCCACAGAACTCCTCTCGTAACCCCCTGAACTCCTCTCGTTACCCACTGAACTCCCATGTCACTAGGTTCTCCTTTCCAAACTTTTCTGAAAGTCTTACTTCATAGTTTCCCTAATCAGTTTTCCCCCTTGCTCCCTCCAAACCCAAATGAAGAGTAAGGGCTAAGAACCCAAGACTTCACATGAGACTTAAAAAATATCTAATTATAAAAACATCTTAAATGCGGGCGCCTGGGTGGCTCAGTCGGTTAAACGACTGCCTTCGGCTCAGGTCATGGTCCCGGAGTCCCGGGATCGAGTCCCACATCGGGCTCCCTGCTTGCCGGGAAGTCTGCTTCTCCCTCTGACCCTCTTCCCTCTCGTGCTCTCTATCTCTCATTCTCTCTCTCTCTCAAATAAATAAATAAAAAATCTTAAAAAAAAAAAAAAAAACATCTTAAATGCTCAAGAGTAAAAATCTAGATGCCATCATAATCTTTCAGTTATTGCTAGTTTTAGAATATATCTACTCTAACATTAATTTTAACAATCATCTGTATTATAACTTTAACACACAACTATTTCCATGAGTGAAAAAAGTAATGAAGTATACAAATTCTAACATGGTTATATTGAATCTGGTTTCAATAATCTGAATTTAACTTCCAAATTTAAGCTACTCTGTCATATTTTACCACCTACAGACAGTCATTCAGCAGCCAAGGTTCCCCTATCCACAGTCCAAATCCTGCTAGCCACTTAAAATCCATACTTTTCATTTATCTGCTCAACCTCAAGAGATGAAGCCAAAAAAAACATGAGCATAAAAACTGTGCTGGCTAAAAAGATTTTAAACTACAACTGGCCACAAATTTCAACCTCCTTCAAAACTCTGTCCTAATGCAGTAAGGAGAAACATGACCTGGCTTAGTCTCTTATTTTTAGTTATCCATATTATAGAGCTGGTATTAATAGATAATTAAAAGTAATCTAACAAGGACAATAAAAGGAACCCCTAAATCCTTTCAAACTAGCCATAGGAGACCAAATAAAGCCCAAAGCAGTAATCTACTAAAAGTTACCTATAAGATATTGTCACGGGGCGCGTGGGTGGCTCAGTCATTAAGCGTCTGCCTTCAGCTCAGGTCATGATCCCAGGGTCCTGGGATCGAGCCCCACATCGGGCTCTCTGCTCAGCGGGAAGTCTGCTTCTCCCTCTCCCACTCCCCCTGCTTATGTTCCCTCTCTCGCTGTCTCTCTCTCTCTCTCTCTGTCAAATAAATAAATAAATAAATCTTAAAAAAAAAGGTTGTATTTAGGGCACCTGGGTGGCTCAGTTGGTTAAGCAACTGCCTTCGGCTCAGGTTGTGATCCTGGGGTCCTGGGATTGAGCCCCGCATCGGGCTCCCTGCTCAGTGGGGAGACTGCTTCTCCCTCTCCCTGCCACTCCCCACTGCTTGTGCTCTCTCTCTCAAATAAATAAAATCTTTAAAAACAAACAAAAGGTTGTATTTAATCGCAACAGTTTCAAATGAGTCCTTACTATACATATGCCAGGTCCTCTTATAAGAGATTTACTCATCTCATTTAACCCTCACAACAATTTCCATTTTACAGACGCATAAATTAAGCAGAGAGAATTTAAGTAACTTCTCTAAGTCCTGGCAGAACAGGATTCAAACCTGGATGCTCTAATTCCATTATAGTACATTTTTTCCCTACCAACTATTCCCAGTTCTGTTTCCACTGATAGTATTTAACATCTAAAATAAAGCAAATGGGGCACCTGGGTGGCTCAGGCGTTGAGTACCTGACTCTCGGTTCCGGCTCAGGTCCTGATCTCAGGGTCATGAGAGCAAGCCACAAGTTGGGCTCCGTGCACAACGCAGAATCTGCTTGAGATTCTCTCTCCCTCTCCCTCTGCCCCTCCCGCTCGTGCTCACTTGCTCTCTAAAATAAATAAATAATAAATAAATCTTTAAAAAATAATAAGATAAAATAAAGCAAATAAAGATAAAAGTAAAGGCAGAACCACTTAGTGACTTCTGGAATGACTTAGGTATTCCATGTCTAAATTATCATTCCATTACAAAACTGAGAATACTTTTTCCCCCATCAGATCCCAAGTGGGACATAATGGAAGAAAGTATCATATAGAAACTACCGAACAAAAAAATCCCAAACTATCATATAAATCAGGGTTGGGCAAACCATGGTCTGTGGGCCAGATTCAGCCCTCAGCCTGTTTTTATACAAGCCTCAGGCTAAGAATGATTTTTACATTTTTTAAAGGGTTGTAAAAACAAAACAACGAACTTGCGGCAACAAAGCCTAAAATATTTACTATCTGGCCCTTTACAAAAAAAAGTTTGCAGACTCCTAATCTAAGCTACTCAATAAAGAGGTTCCCTCCTTTTTCTAAAATAGCTAAATGCAAAAACCGACTTGGTGTAAGACAAACTACATCCAGGCAGATAAAATGAGTGGATTCCCTCAGCTCCAAACCAGAAGACAAAAACCCCTTAAACACACCCCCCAAAGAAAGGACAAAAACAAGTAATTCCCTCTCACCAGGAGGTGGCAGTAGACTCTTTCCCAGGCAAGGTTTTGGTTTCCCCAGCAAGGTTTTGGTTTCCCCACGGGCTCAAGTTTTTTGTGGTGACTATTAAGAAAAGCTTAATAGCCAGAGCTGACTTCCTGGGCCTGACAATCTGCACAAGAAATGGGAAAGGAAACTGAAGGGGTGACAAAAACCGCATCTTTGGTGACCTGTTCATTCCCAACTAGAAAAATGATACCATTTCCTAAAGGCATCTGGGCTGAGTTAGAAGGCAAGTGAAAATGATCGACTTACATTATTCAGGGCTGCTCTTCATTTTTGCTTCTACAATTCTTTAAGTTACTACCCTTCAGTTAGTTGAGTAAGACAATGGATTTCTGTTTCCAAACTTCAAGAAAGATGGCATTTTAAAGATGAGAAGTTAAAAGGAAAAAATGTAATCTTTAGATGTATCTCAGCAGAGCTAAACCAGAAGTCAAAACAGGAAATTACAAGTCAGTAGAACACACGCAAAAGTTGCAGGTACTGCATGACTGCACAAGCTAATTGGCCTGACAGGCAATGGCAAACATCCATGAACTAACAGGGCCAGACCTCTCATTCTTATTCCAACCCTCTACTACACAGCAAAAAACTTCATTTTTGCCCAGAAACCCATGGACACTTAATCAAGTAACATTAGTGTAAAACATGCCATGTCATGAAGCTCCTTGCTATTCATGATGACTCAGCAGCTGCTACAAAACATAGAGGTGACAAACCTAAGACAGTAGACAGCAAGCAGGTAGTCTTTTAAGTCCACAAAAGTTCCAGCAAGGACTAAAGACAGTTTTTATTTTAAGGTTTTAAAGACTGAACATTTTTTTGGTATACTCCTGGATACTTTGGTAGTTTCTGCTAACATTAAGTAACACTGGCAGGGTTGATCAAGAAACCCCAAACATCTTTAATCACAATCCAAAAGCTAAAATGTATTTTCTTCTTCAGTTAAATGGCTAGGACAGAAAGCTAAAAGTATTCTAGATGGGGAGAAATGATAAATTATCAAACTCTAAAGCAAAACTAAACAGCCTAAAATCATATCAGCTCTAAGACAACTGGGATCATAGGTATTATGATGTTAAGGCATCATCTCCCCAAAATTAGATTTTTATGTAAGTACATTTAAAAATAAGCTGTGATTGTAACTTTTGCCACCTGGAATATATTAGCTCCTTTCCAATCTCTGTCCAGACCATACAATATATGTATTTAAAACATTTCGCTTTTTATATAGTAACTTTCCTTTAAGAAGATCTAAGAAAGCACTCAAAGACATTTATTCTTCAGGAGAAACAGAAAGCATGTGTGTCTAACTTCCATTCTACAAAAGGATTAGGTTAAATGGCCAGGCGTGTGACCTGAATTCTAATCTTAAATTTGCCTCTAAGTACCCCCTGGTTCCTCACAAAGAAATCTGAAAACCAATCATTTTCTGTATATATCTGGAGGAAAACGTAATGTCAAGACTTCTAACCATTAGCAGAGAGCTACTTAATATTGTAAATCACCACTTTTACCATTAAAGAAAAATTTCCCCCAAATTTCTACTTTAAAAGTTTTTTTTAATGATACAATTTAACACCATCACCAAACATGTTATTCAAAAACCATCACCATCCAGAATAAAGCAATCTAGGAATTCTACCTTTAACAGGATGCAACAAGTTATCAGACCTTTTTGCTATACTTTTGTTTTTTAACAAGTTTAAGACACAGACTTCCTGCACCTTTGTCTGATAAGTTTTGTAAGTGACTTTTATTAAAATAAATTTTTAACAGTTTCCTATTCAATTCCCATAGCAAACAAGTAAGAGGTTTTTAAAAATCGGATTTTCTCAAAATCAAATGTCTCATTTACAATTAGGATAAACTCGTTTTCATAATTTCAAACACCCATGAGTGCACAAGGTGGTTAATGATAAGACCGCCAACATTCCTGGGTGTCAAAAGTACCTAAACTTCTAGAATACACCCCGTAATATTAAAATATTTCGTGCATGAGATCAGGACTGGAGTCCCGGTCAACTGTGCATAATAGCCAATTCTAGCCTCCAAAATAAAATGGGGTGGGGGGGAGGATAGAAGGAAAGAGGGAAGAGCCTCGCAGCGGAGAAAAGACGTAAGGGGTGGAGAGGGACTTTCAAAATGCCCCAGGGCCTAGGTAACTATAACCCGGTTATGGGTGGGGGGGGCGGAATCTAAGCAGATGCTCTCAGATCGAAGGACACCGGCAGGGGAGACGCGAAATTAATAAGATGAAACAAAGTTATTCCACTTTCTGTGTAACAGCGCCCCATCCTCACCCCCGGTGCCTCGGAAGCAGACTGCCGGGGGACAGCCCCCTCCCCACACAAACTGAAACGCGGGAGACTAGAAAACAGCAAGCATACGAACCTCCAGCCACATCTTCTTTCTCCCTCGAGAGAACGTGAGTAATACGCTCAAACCCCCCAGTCCCCGCCAAAAACGAAAGAAATGCGCGCATCGTAGGCCTAGAATTTCCGTTCCCGCCCTACGCCCGTCTGGGGAAGCCCCTGTCCCAGAAGGCTGGGGGGGAGGCGGCCCGAACCACACGTGTGTGCCGCAAAGACGGGCCTGTCTCAGCCCACTTCCCGTCGCCACCCCAGCGGCCTGAGATCCCGCCGCCTGGCTCGGGCCTTTCCGCAGGCCCTACCGTCCGCTCCACGTGGGGCGCCAGGGCCCCTCACCGCCTGTTCCCACCCGCTGAGTTCCCGACCCGCTGAGACACCACCACATCGGGGTCCCGTACCTGGTGCTGTTGTCGCCCCTGCTGGTAAGGCTTAATTGGCCCCTGGTGGCAACGCCGCGTCCGGATCTTGCCGCCACCGCCCCCTCCTATTCCTCCGGCTCCCGAGGCCATGGCGGAGCCTCCGCTGCTTCCCGCTTCGGGGCGGGTAAGGGGGCGGGAGAGGCAGAGGTGGCGGCCTTAGAGCCCCCCCCGCCCGGCCCCAGCCCAAAAGTCCGCCTTCGCTGCCCACACACCGGAGCACAGGCACACCAGGAGCCGCGAGGTTTCGAGCAGGAGTGGAGAGAAAATGCGCGCTGGCAGCAGGGAAGGCGGTGGCGGCGAGAGAGGCCGAGGAGCTGGCTCCGGTCCGGCAGCCTCCCGCGGACCCCCGCCTCTGTGTATGTCACGGTCTCTATGGAGATCCCCCGCAGAGGACAGAGAGAGCCTCTCCAGGCGCTGCTTAGGCCTAACTCGATCGCCGGCTGATGGGGATTCTTCCGTCGCCCTAGCTGTAGCTGCCGCAGTTGAAGCCGCCGGCGCCGCCCGCCTACCCCTCCCCTCTGCGCACAGCGCCCGCCCCGCCGTCGTCGTCGTCGTCGTCCCTGCAGTCGCCGCCGCTATTGCGCCTATTGCCGCTGCTAAGGCCGCCGCCGCGGTCGCGAGCCAGAACGCCGTCACTCGTCAGCGCCCGACGCGCTTGCATCATCACGCTGCGACCGAATGATAGGCCAAGAGCAAGGGAGGGCCGGTCAAGCCCGCGCTCTCGGCCGCGCGGCACGCTGGGAAGAGTAGTTCAGCGGAAGAACCCGAGTTCTCGGAAAGGAGGACGCGGAAGGAGATCCGCGGATCCGCGCAGAGGCACAAAGCCCGGAGCTCCATTCTTTTTACTGCACTTAGCCGTAAACTTAGACTTTGAAAGAGGCGTTCAACGTAAAAACAGTAACCTCCTTTCCTTCTACTTTCCCATCGGTTGGTAAAGCGGGCAGACAGTAAAATCAAAAACAGGAGCTAATATGGAGCAATTTTTTTTTAAAGGTTGAAAAACAACGTCCGAGATCTTTAAGCCTAAAGATGAATTAGAAAATGAGTTTCATTAATGTCCCATTAACATGTAAGGGCTTTGCTATCAAACAGGAGGGCTGGAATGCTGGCTCCATCATTCTCTAGCTTGACCTTGGATAAGTCAAAACTTTCTGAGCTTTGGCTTCTTCCTCTCTAAAATGGGAACCCCAAAATCCACGGTATAGAGCTGTTGTGATCATTTCTGTAGAGTACTTAGTACCTGTCCTGGTATACAAGAAATGCAATAAATGGTTAAAATTATTACCCACGCAGTCAGCTCACATTAGAGGTAAGTGGTAGGTTACCGGTCATAAAAGTATACATATATTTGCTCCGAATAGAAAGCATTATATTTAGGAAAGTAAGTAAGCTAGGATCAAAGGCTGAACCCACAAAGAATAGAGATTGTAGGAATTGACCGTTAGAAAGGGTTTGGTGGTCACATGGTCCAGCCCTTCCATTCAACTGATAGGACTGGGGTTCAGAGAATTCAGGTGGCACCTTCAAGCCCAGCAGTCAAAGCCACGACTGTAACTCAATGTTTAAGAGTTGAAACAAGTGCACAAATTAGTAGGGGGAAAAAATCTGCTGAAAAAACAACAACAAAGAAAAAACACACAGGGTTAGTGTTCCATTTGAGACAATTGATTTTAAAGCTTAATAATAGCTTTGGACTCAGACTTAATTTCAAATCTATCACTTACTAGCTGTGTAGCCTTGGGGAAGTTACTGATCCTCTTTCTAAGCTTCAGTTTCCTCATCTGCAAATAGAATGAACATTTACCTCAACAGGGTGGTGGTTCTGATGAAAGCATTAATGTATATATAACTTGTAATAACTGCTTAGAGAGAAAGCATGTAATATCCAGCTATCAGATACGAATTAACTCTTTAAGACATTCATACCATCTTCACCACCAAACTGTGCAATTCAAATCACTCTAATAATCATGTAAGTCAGATTGTGAAACCAAACTTCCAGTACCTTGGATTTTGTAGTACCTTTCAGCACCTAAGGAAACGTGCTGTATCAGGCATAAGTTTATAGAGCAAATGGCTTTCAGTGGTACCTCTGACAATAATCACCAAGACTATAAAAAGTTGCTAAATATGACAGACAAAGTTAATTTACTTCCTCTTCTGTTTCCTGATCCTCCTCCCTCCATGCCCGGGCTCCACCAGTAACTACCCCCTAGACCCCTCAGGTATACATAACTCTTTCCCCTGAAGCACCTCAACCTTTTTAAATACAATTGTTTCTCTTTCACAGTTCTTAGCTAGGTATTTGCTAATAAGCTAACTCATGGGGAAGATCTGTATCTGAATCTTTTTTTTTTTAAGATTTTATTTATTTATTTACTTATTTGACAGAGAGAGACAGAGCAAGAGAGGGAACCCAAGCAGGGGGAGTGGGAGAGGGAAAAGCAGGCTTCCCGCTGAGCAGGGAGCCCGATGCGGGGCTCCACCCCAGAACCCTGGGATCATGACCTGAGCCAAAGGCAGACGCTTAATGACTGAGCCACCCAGGCACCCCTGTACCTGAATCTTTCATCCGGCTGCATACATAGAAGATGAAACTGTAGCCCTACCTCATTTTCCCTTTTCACCCTACCAGATTCAGAATTTCCAGCACAGGAGAGTGAACTGGCTGGGACTCAAAAATCATCCCTTTCTTGGTGGTTTGTTATTTGATGTGTGTGTGGGACAGCCTTCATATCCAAGCTTTGAAAAGGACATGCAAAAGAGCTGGGCCAAACTAAGACAAACTTCAGAATAGAAAACTGGTAGGAATTGGGGCGCCTGGGTGGCTCAGTCAGTTAAGCATCTGCATTCAGCTCAGGTCATGATCCCAGGGTCCTGGGACTGAGCCCCACATTGGGCTCCCTGCTCAGCGAGGAGTCTGCTTCTCCCGCTGCCACTCTCTCACTCTGTCTCTCAAAAAAAAAAAAAAAAAAAAATCTTGGGGCAGCTGGGTGGCTCAGTTGGTTAAGTGACTGCATTCGGCTCAGGTCATGATCCTGGAGTCCCGGGATTGAGTCCCGCATCGGGCTCCCTGCTCAGCAGGGAGTCTTCTTCTCCCTCTGAACCTCCCCCCCTCATGCTCTCTCTCTCTATCTCATTCTCTCTCTCAAATAAATAAATAAAATCTTTTAAAAAAATCTTAAAAGAAAATTGGTAGGAATTGAGGAAGTATGGAAAAATCCACCTCCCCTTTAGCCTTGATCTCAATTATTTACCCCATTTTATAGTTATTTCTTTGAAGTAAAACAGTATTTAAGGGAAGAATAATACATTATTCCCACATTCCACATTCATGTTACTGCGTTATTGGAAATGTTACCAGGCTTAACAGCAGAGAAGAAATAAAAGGCAAGAAGAAATTCACATTCAAAACTTCCTACAGCCTAATTTTACCCTGAAATAGTATCAGCCTCACTGTGGGATGAAGTAACTTCTTGTGCATAGTTTGGGATTCAAAAATAACATTGTTTCTATGCTGAAATTCAGTTTGGAGTTATAAATCACCAAACTTAAGAGTTCCTCATACATTTTTGGTACAGGACTCATTCTTCAGTTAGGAATTACTAGTAATAGAATGGATTTTAATAAAGCTATTCTGATTATAAAATTTAAACAATCTGCCCGCATTCGAACATACAAATGAACATTTCTCTAACAGATACTATATATAAATTGGAAAAAAGTATCAAATGACATGGAACAGTAATAGGGATTCTTGAAATCATTCCAGCCATAGTAGGAATTAACACGAAGGGAATAATTATTATTTAGTACTTATAATTAGTCAATTCCTATAGATGATCATTTTAATCCCTAAAAAACCAGTAAGATTCTGTAGTTCACAGAATTGGATGATATCACTCATAAGTTTTGTGTTATGAACTAGCTATCTTTTTTATTCATTCTTTTCCTTATTATTAATTTCTATTCCCATCAATCTTTAGACCTCTGAGAAGTGATCTTAAGTTTTGGGTTGTTTCAATGAGTGTATTTTAATAGAAACTCATTTCTCCCCTACTAGGTTTTAAACTCCATGAAGACAAGGATTTTTTTTTTCTCACTTCCATATCCTGAACACATAGAACAGTGTTGATACGTAGCAGTCACTGTGTATAATACTACAGCTAATCACTACCAATGTCGACTTTCTATTTTATTGTAATAAATTATATACTGATGAATACAGCTAAACTGCTTTATATAATCCTTCTGAGTTTGTACATATTTGTTTTCTATACTACATAACAAATTATTTCTCAAATTAATTTATTTATTCAATGATAAAGCATTCAACAGCATCATGAACAAATCCCTATGATAATGTTATAGAGGGATTCTCGTGTAATCCTAACAATCCTTAGAGGAACTTTTACAAATAAGGAAACTGGGCACTGAGGGAATAAAAAATATTTTTTTAATTATTTTTAACATAATGGCAGAGTCAATATTTGAATGATTTCTCCTCCTGCTAACTCCAAAGCCCATGCTTTTGCGCTCACTCTGTCATTTTTTAGCCAGTTTAGAAACCTATCTACCACTTAAAACTTTTTTCTTTGAAAAGATGATTTTCCACTTTAATGGAGACTAGCATACCTTAGAAACCTCTCTCTCTCTCCGATGGCCTCTACACTGACTAAAATGTTTAGATACTCGTTCTGTCTTACTGCATAGTGAGAATGGACATTTGCCAACTTTATGGTACGACAGCACTGGAAAGACCAGACTCAAATATCTGGCTTAGGATCACATGGGAATGCAAGGACCCTTCTCGTGGCGTGGGGACATGAGGATATGCAGTAGGATGGGAGTGAAGAATAGATCAGCTGGGCCATTTGGGTGGAAGGGACATCCTACATTAGGCTTCCAAATTCAGAGAGAAGCCACATTAGCAAGATCAACAGAATTCAAAGTATATCATAAAAAAAGAATACGTGAAGGATAAGGAGAAAAACTAACAGCTATTTATATTCAGACCAAGTAGCAGAACCTCAGACAAAACACAGGAATTCCTTCCCAATAACCAAGTTTTCAACAAAGATTAGCCCAACTTCACTTTTCTTAAACCTGGACCCAGTTTTTTCAACCAAAATGGTTGGTTAAATTGGGAGAGATCTCAATCTATGAAAAGCCTGTTATAAATAGGGCCCCTGCCTCGCCCCCCAAAAAAACTTTTTTATCTTCCCCCCATACAATATGGTAACTGTCTGACAACTATGAAAGAGCACAGGGAGAGGCTGCTCACCCTGCTCTACAAGATAAAAACTATCCACTCATTTCAAATGAAATACAATTTAGTCTAAGGCCAATCTGGATTGAAAAACAGCCTTTATATATTCTTCAAAAGGTAGTCAGTTCTGGCCAAGGGAGTATTTAGAGATGAGAATTATAAGAAGTTAGAAAATTATGTTTATTTTATCTTAACATAAAATGAAGTATCCACTGTAATGTCTATTGAAGCAAATTATTATTTTTTTGAGAGTAGTTTTGGGTAGATCTCTATGATCTTCACACATTTTCATGTGCTAATTATTACCAAGCATTTCATTATATAGAAAAATAAAGTGAAATTCATTTCTTTTTTTTAATTCATTATACACTTCAGTCTCAACTGGAGAAAATCCAAAGTGGGGTTGGGATTCTAGAAAGTTACTGGGTTTTTGTCTGTTTGTATTTGAAGGAAGAGGGGCCATAACATTGGGAAGATATTTAAAGATGCACCTCATTATGCTCTCATTAACTTACTGTGTTCTCTGTCTTTGGGGAATAAAGTAATACTTAAGACTAAATGAACTAACTAATATCAAATTTTGATTAACTACATATATCACTTAATTCTAACATGCCATATAAGATTTTTTCCTCTTCCTACTTACATCAATGTATACTAGCCTTTGGCATATACGTGTTTACATATATTCTATTATAGTTTAAGGCATATTTTAAACTTAACAATTCTAAATAGAAATCCAGTTCTATTGGATTCAATAATAACCAAATTCAGGAAGACCAGTTCCATCCTAACAAGATAGTTAATGAATTAGCTAGGATTAAACATTTTTGGCTAATATTCAAATATACACTAGTATAAGTATAAACAATTGAGACCAAGGCTAAAGGGAGATGTGGATAGTTATAAATCATTTATAAACATAATCTAAATATTAAAAAACATTTACTGAGGACCTACTATCTGGTGGTTTCTAGTATATGTCAATGTACCAAACAGTAAAACAACCTCTGTTCACATGGGGCATTACACTTTATCATTTTGAGTTCTCTTAAAGTTTACTGCATTATGGTCTATTAGCCCCTAGAACATGACCCTAATAACTCACCCTCAAAATTCTACATTCTAGATTCTAAACACATGCTACTAGATTCATCCTATACAATAAATCTACTGGCTTGATTTCATTTTTAAAAATATAATTAACCAGTTACATTAAAAAACTGAACTCATCATTAAGGTTGCCAGCTATGTACAACTATAATGTTTGCAAAACTCAATTTGCTTGCACTAAGCTTTTTCATTTTTTCTTTCTTTTTTTCTTAAAGCATTTGTAGAGAATGCTTGAATTTATCAGACTTCAATTCATTATGATGTTTCTTTTCAAGAGCATTCTGTGAATTAACATGTTAACAACCCTAACATACACATCATCTCACCACCACAAGAAAGGCACAACCTACCCAGTTGAAATGTGTCTTTTGGCCTCTTGCTACTCATGGACTAGCAGCACCAGTCCCCCAGGAACTTGTAAAGGGTCTCTGCCCATCCCAGGCCTTCTCAATCAGAATCTGCATTTTAACAAGATATCCAGGTGACTCATATGCACATGACATTTGAGAATTAACCATGCCACCGGAATTTATAAAGCACATCTGAAATGTTAAGGGCCTGAAACTAAACATTAGTTATGAAATATACCTGTGCATAGATATTTAAAGAACATTTTGCTAATTCCCAAATATCCTTATTTGTACGAGTTTTCTTTTTAGCCTTAACTCGTGAGAAACAAAGGACATGGATGTAGAATAAAATATCTCATAATCCAAGAAGCTAGGAGCTGAGAAAAGAAATATCAGACTACCTCCTTAGAAGTGCTATGACTTTCCTCTTTCCAAAGCACTCACAAAATTACTGTCAAGGTAGAAAAGCAAGCAGGAACAAACTCTAAGAGCAAATATTCACAGTACTGGGTTGGCATCCAACATCTAAAATGCAAGCAAAGAAGCCAGGCAGCTTGGAGTAAAATGTATAGATTTCACCTTTCCTAAACTGTAACAGAAATAACAGCTTTCAACTTGACAAATCATAAAAACAACTCAGAAGATTACCTACCTCTAATAGCTTGAGCTCTTAAATAAGTGCTATGAAGTCAATACAATATTCTGATGCAGTATTTTCTCCAAAAATTATTTCTGGAAAAAATTAATAATAATGGACCCTTTAGTCTAAAGATTTTCTGCACCTGCTCATCAAAACTATTCTTCCCACACACACCTAGAGTTTTTTCCTCCTACAGTAAGGAAGGCATAAAACATGAAATACAAGAAATAAATCATTTTTAAAAAACTCACCTACACCGTCCCTCCTGGAAGCCAAACATAAATACATTTGCTCATTTGAACACTTACAGATGAAGGCATCAAGGTAATGAGTTATCCAAAGTTTCTATAAAGAGCAGGCTTAGGAATTCCCCCTTCCTCATTAATCTACAACAACCAACAATTTAAGAGTTGATGAACCAGCAGCTTATAGAGCATGTAGATTTTTTCCTCTTATTTAACATTTGGTACGTTTCACCTTACTCCAGAGCAAGCAGAAACAAAATTAAACATATTTTTCTTTTTATTTTCATTGGCTTCTTTTTCCAAAGGAAGCTAGATAGCTACCTGAAATGAAGTTCTGGATTTAACACATCCTTATTCTCCATTATCATAGGTAGCAGAGTTGATTTAATGGTTAGTTGATAAGCTGATTTTTAAGCCAGTGTGTATATAACCCGTGGCCTATGACCTCAACATATCTCACCTTGTTTGGATCCATTATATAGACAATAGAATATCGTGGGCTATGAAAAATACGGTTCTTCAAATCCAAAAACCAAAAAGAACTTTTCAAATATTCTCCAAAGCAGATGCGAGTGAAGTTATACTTACTATTCTACATTCAATACTAAGTAGGCAGTATTGCCATGCAAACAAAAGCAACTCCACAGACATTGAGCAAAGTCTACTTAAACACACCACCCCCCGTGAGGGAAAACCACCTCGCACGTGAAGGTTTAAGTTCATGCATCGAATTAAAACATCAAAGCAGACCATCAGTCTCCGTAGAGGCCCGAACCAAGCAACAAACAGCTTCTGCCAGCCACAATTAAATCCAAGCCATAACTTAGACGCTTTAAATTAGTAACAGTTAAACCAGCTCTTTTTCACTTGCTTGCTCATAAAATCTTGCCCCCGCTGTGAGTCAGCAGTGACTCATAAGCACTTCCTACAAGAAGCACCTGTTTTTAGGCCCATCCCTTGCAACCGAAGTGCTGAGATGAGTGATCTTAGCTTAATGCTTGCTAACATGGAAGTATCATTCCTCAGCTCTCTGCTACTAGATAATGCCAGTCAGAGCGCTGCAGTGACTGCAAACAGGTAACGGTCTGCAGCTGGCTGGTAAGGAGACCAATCTATAAAAGGGCACTAGGAGTTGCCAAGATTGGGAAGGAAAAGCCATTTTTCTGTTTTCACTGTTGGCCATTGCGAATATGCCTCTCCTTTAACTCCTTATCCCTATGGGCTGACCCTTCTGCAGCCAGGCTTCCTCAGGTACCAGCATCTTCCT
This sequence comes from Zalophus californianus, assembly GCF_009762305.2. Lineage (NCBI taxonomy): Eukaryota > Metazoa > Chordata > Mammalia > Carnivora > Otariidae > Zalophus > Zalophus californianus. The sequence continues at coordinate 136,487,790 of NC_045601.1, forward strand.
TCTCTTAAGGTCTGGTTTGGGTTTACAAACAAAAGGGAGTGGACTTTTCCCCTTCATTTGGTCCATCGCTAACTTTAGAACTGGATCCTTTGAAAAGTATTAAAAACTGAAATGGAAAAAAGGAATCCAATAGTTCTTAGAAGCTATCTGTCCTCATTTCAAGCTAAGGAAAAGAAAAGTCCAGTGGCCGGTTCCATGTCGTCTAAACAAGACAGGTCAGATCGTTTGTTTAGATTTTTCAGCAACTTTCTCTGAACACTCCCTATCCACGTGAGCAATATAGGCAAAGGGGAGATGTTTAAGGAGTGCCATAAGAGGGAAGAGGGGGCACTGAGAGAAGGGGAGAGCAAGTGCTAAATTCTGACAAATAGTCACAACTAGCCATTTCTGAAAACTCGTTGAAACTTCTGCCAGGTCCACAGCTGACCCGAACTCACCTTTGGTGTGTTCACTCTCCATAGGTCAGTCTTCTGAGTCCAGATTGGCTCCTTGCTGACCCAACTTCAAAAGCTATAAAATAAAGGAAGGGAAAATGACGGATACCTCGCAGGAATCATGCTGCAGAGCGGCAGAGTATCACTTACTAGCGCCCTAAATAATGAAGGACTAATGAATAATACATTCGAAAGAAAAGACCCTCCTTATGGCCACTTCAGGGTTTCCTAACATTTCATATCCTGAGTACCAGGCACAAATTGGAGAAGTGTTTATTGATTGGATGAGTTCATATTCAGAGGATTTGCAATTCGTTTTTTCCCCTCAACAACTTTTATGTTATGGAATTTTTTTTCTGTGTGTTTCAAAAATACTTTAAAATGAAATTAGTTAAAATAATCTTTTATTGTTAAACCACCTTTAATCTCCCTCTTTTCCTTTTAAATACAATTTACTGCAGACCATGTACTAACTGCAGTGTCAGAGATAAACAGAAAAAAAAAAATCGCTTTTCCACAATCAGATGCAAATGGTGCTTCCCCCTGAGGGATTATACAAAAAGAGGAAGTGTGAATCAAAGAGACAAAGATATATACTTTAAACTTTGGGATACTATTCAACAAATATTTATTTTATCCTGGAGCACATGTTCTGCAGGTAGAAACACGATGATGATTTATGTCCCACCATTTAGGGACAGGTAGAAATGGTTGTACTGTTACTTTATTTTTAAGTATTTTGAATATAGGGGCGCCTGGGTGGCTCAGTCAGTTAAGCATCTGCCTTTGCCTCAGGTCATGATCTCAGGGTCCTAGGACAGAGCCCGCATCCGGCTCCCTGCTCAGCAGAGAGTCTGCTTCTCCCTCTTTTTTTTTTTTTTAAAGATTTTATTTATTTATTTGACAGAGAGAGACACAGCGAGAGAGGGAACACACGCAGGGGGAGCGGGAGAGGGAGAAGCAAGCCTCCCACCAAGCAGGGAGCCCGACGCGGGGCTCGATCCCAGGACCCCGGGACCATGACCTGAGCCAAAGGCAGACGCTCAACGACTGAGCCACCCAGGCGCCCCCTGCTTCTCCCTCTTTCTACTTCTCCCCCTGCTTGTGCTCTCACTCTGTCTCAAATTGATAAATAAAAAATCTTAAGTATTTTGAATATGTACTTATGCAGATAAATTTCCTTTGGGAAATATGTATTACATAAATCGTTTTAAGTTTATGTTCTCCATTTTAAACACCTTGTCAGGCAGATAAAAGCTTCACATTGACCAGCATTGTCCCCACAACCCTGGCTCACTGGAATTGTGATCAGGACATTCAACCAAGGGACTTGGGTACAATTTGAGGGTGCCATTGCTTTCTTTAGATGTACATAAATTCTAAAAACTTTAAAAGAAGTTACTGTAGGGGCACCTGGCTGGCTCTTGAGCATGTGACTCTTGATCTTAGGGGTGTGAGTACAAGCCCCACATTGGGTGTAGAGATTACTTAAAAATAAAATCTTTTTTAAGAAATGTATACTCTAGGGACGCCTGGGTGGCTCAATTGGTTAAGCTTCTGCCTTTACTCAGGTCATGATCCCAGAGTCCTGGGATCTAGTCCCACATCAGGCTCCTTGCTCAGCGGGGAGCCTGCTTCTCTCTCTCTCTCAGAATAGTTGGGTAAAATCTTTAAAAAATATAAATAAATAAAATTTTTTAAAAAATGTATACTCTAGACAGAGATACATAGGCTGAAGGTTGCTATAGGACCAATACTGTCCCCAAATAACCGCAGTATCAAAGAAGGGTCTTTCGGAAGCAAGGAAGAGAGCAAGGAATATGATTTAAAGTCTCCTACACTCATATTTACTAACTAAGTGAAATGATAGCACTCTGGAGTATCCACTATATGCCACACACCTCGCTGGGTGCTTTCTATGCATTATCATTCATCCTTACAAGTCTTAAAGGGAGTAATCTGAAAGAGAAGGGTTATGTAGTTCACACAAAGTCATGCACCAGGAATGAGCTCTGAACACAGGTCTAACTGATTTCCAAACCTGTACCTTTTTCATTAAACCAAGAGGCGTTCTAGAACTTCCCACAGGCAGGCAAACGGAAGGACTGGAGCCTGAGCTGTTTAGGGAAGCTGTTGAGCCCACTGACATCCTGCCTCTTCTCCCAGAGGTATGCCCAGCTGTTTCTCAGCAAGGCCTTGGCAGGATTTCTGTCGTACATTGGGATTCTGCTAACCAGATCAAGGTACTTTGGCACATGTCTTAGGGGGTCCCAGACTCCTAGAAGTGAGTTCCCTTCTTTGCAGTGTTGCTGGAGAACACATAAGACCACCAGTTAAATTTGAATTTCAGATAAACAATAATTTTTTAATATAAGTATGTCCCCAATACTGCAAATATTGCATGGGACAACTTATTTGCTAAATCTGGCCACCCTATTTCTTTGCCCTATTTTGAGATGTCTTAAATTAGATCAGAGATAATGCGTGTATACTGGAGTGACTTACAGCTCTATACACGATCTTCAGGTTGGAATGAAGATATCCTGGCTATTGATTGGATCTCAGAAACTCAACTGTAAGCACATCACACCCTCCCCCTCCAGCACACACACCTACTCCAAGCTGTTAAATGGTTTATCATGGAATGCCACCATAATTCACTTGATTAGTAACATCTAGTGCAGCCGACTTGAATCTTGTGTTCACAACTCAGGGATACGAGAAATTTAAATTTATACTTAATTCAACAGAATTTGTTTCAAAACCCCAAAAACAAACCCAGTCAAGTCAGGTCTTACCATGGCCCCCCTCTTTTCCCAGAACTGTTCCTAGGGCTCATGTAGTTCTAGGGGGAGGGAGGGGGGACTAGTTCTTGATGTTGTCTATCCATGCAAATTCTGGCCCCTTCGATTCAACTGTTGTGTTTTTTTTTTCCCTGTTCTCCTCAGGTGCAGGCATCATCCTGCAACAACTGTACCATCCTAAGACTCCAAACACTTCCGAAGCCCTTGAAGGCCCCACATGCCTCAATGCCCAGTGTAGCCTTTCCTCTTTGGGTCCTTCAGCACTGCTGGACTTCTGCCTTTGAAAAGTGAAGCCTTTGCGCTTTGCCATTGAATCTTATGGACTAGCTCTGGCTTTGCTGTCTCCCCAGGGCCCTCGCCCACTAGAGGATGCAAAGACACCTGTATCCTCTTGTCTCTGGGCACACCACCCCCCCATATCCTCTCTGCTTAGACAGTCTTTCTCAATCTTTTTCTAGGGATGGCTCCATCCTCCTCGACACCCCCACCCTCCAGCTCTCCAACCTTTCTCTTGTGCATCTAATTCCCTTAAGGATGTTAGGTTTTTGGAAGATCCTGGAAGGTTACTTCCTTTTCACCCTGGCTTATTCTTCCCCTGAGGCAATGAATACAAGCAATTAGGTGCTTGAGGAGGAGAGAGGGTAAGGAGAATGGTAGAGTAAGTTAACCAATTAATTTTAAATATTCCTGGACCTTTTTTTTTTTTTAACACAGAAGTATATATTTCAAGATTTTATTTTTATTTATTTGAGAGAGAGAGAATGAGAGAGCGAGCACACGAGAGGGGGGAGGGTCAGAGAGAGAAGCAGACTCCCCGCTGAGCAGGGAGCCCGATGTGGGACTCAATCCAGGGACTCCAGGATCATGACCTGAGCTGAAGGCAGTCCTTTTTTTTTTTCAAAGCTAGGCTAACAAATTAGATCCTGATTTGTTCAGGCGTAAACTTTGCCTTTCCACAGTAGTCCACAAATTCTGGCATCAGCATCAGATGGGAAACATTTAAAACATGGATTGTCAGGCCCCACCCCCAGACCTACAGAATCTCTGGGGTGGAACTAGGAACATGAATTTGAACAAACTCTTTTTTTTTTTTTTAAAGATTTTATTTATTTATTGGACAGAGAGAGACAGCGAGAGCAGGAACACAAGCAGGGGGAGTGGGAGAGGGAGAAGCAGGCTTCCTGCTGAGCAGGGAGCCCGATGTGGGGCTCAAACCCAGGACCCTGGGATCATGACCTGAGCCGAAGGCAGACGCTTAACGACTGAGCCACCCAGGCGCCCATGAATTTGAACAAACTCTTAATCATTTTTCTTACATACTCAGTTGCGCTGGTCCTCTGACCTCTTCTTTCCTACACTTTCCTCTTTCTTTCCCTTTCATTCTTACCCCTAGAATGCGATAGCTGGTTAAAGATTCCTTGCACGGAACCAAAATCTAGTGCGGAATTCTGTATCCATCTTTCAAAGGGGAGGTCACCTGGGGTCCAAGAGGACGCTCATGTGTCCTGTCATCTCTTCTCCAGCTTTTATCCCACTTTTCTCAGACATTGGTGTCCTGTCCAGGTTCCAAGAAAATCTGAGTCTAAAATGGGACCACGCCAAAAGTGTATCTTCATCCTGTGTCAAAGGCAAAACTGATTGCCGGAGACCTAAATGCTGCTTGGTTCTTATGAAGTATCATCAGTACATCTAAGCAATTCAGTTTTTCATGGCTTGGGGATACTTCCAAGAAGAATTCTACTTCCAGAAGAATGGCCTAAGTGAGTAAGATACTAGTCCCAAAGTAGACAAATTATGAAGTAAGATTTTTTTTTTTTTTTATTAAGTAATCTCTATGCCCAATGTGGAGCTCAAACTCACAACCCGGAGACCAAGAGTCGCATGCCAGCTAGACACCCAGGAAGTAGGATTTTTAAAATTGCTTGCATCGGTTTGTTTGAACACCTTAATTAATTTGAGAGAACAGTTCACCTTTTTTTTTTTTTTAAGGAAAAAAAAGTGAATATGGCTAGGTAGGTAGGAGACATTAGGCTGGCAATATCATTGGCCTATTATACTCCAAAATGAGGTTAGGAGTGCTGAGCTAAATTGGAGCTTTTAAATGATGATGTCCTAGGGAGTGATAACAGACACACCAGGAGAAAATCACAAGTAATGGTAGGAAAGACTCACCCCCTGGGATGGTTGTTGATATTTATAAAAGTCAGCTAGGTTTATTGACTTGTCTCAACAAAAAGTCATGTGTGTTATTATGACATCAGAATACTACTCCACATCAAATAACAGAGTAAAGGACCTGAAAAATGAGGGAGGGAGGCAGGATGAACAGGAGGCAGAGAAGGGAGTAGCCTAAGCAACTCCCAATAGTTGGGGGGGGGGCGGCTAGGAAAGTAAATTTACACTTAATATCTCACTCCAGATTTCCAGTATTGAGAAATACATGTTTCCCTTTAAAGATGGTTAAGCAGGAGTATCTCTTCTAAGTTGATCAATCAGGAAATGTTATAACAGATGCCAACTGTCCACAGAGCACTCACCCAGATACTGCAAATAAAGGGGACCAGGGGGGTTTGGCTGGCTCAGTGGGTGGAACGCGCGGCTCTTCGATCTCGGGATCGTGAGTTTGAGGCCCACCTCGGGTGTAGAGATTCCTTAAAAATAAAATCTTTTAAAAAATAAAGGAAATGAGTTTTCCTCCACACGATGTCCTTTTTCCCTGAAGGGATGATACAGAGATGGAGATAGGGACCAAAAATACCAGAGGGCACAGGTTGAAAGGAACCACAGAGTTCTGCCAGACCAGCCCCACAACGAAGGTAGCAGCTCTTTCTCCAATTCTTGCAAGCGCCCAGGACTGGGTGGGCTTTCTCCTCCCCGGAAATGGAGGCGGTGCTTCCGGAGGCTTCCACTTCCGGTGGAGAGTGGACCCACGGGCCACAGCTGTTCTCTCTGAGGAGTTGGGCAGCTGGCTGCTCCTCGGTGAGCTCCGGAGCCGGGACGGACCTGATCCTGAGGGAAACTTCTCGGCAAGTCCTGCCAACATTGCTCTTTTGCCTGAAGAGGTGATCTCCCCACAACACGCGTGCCATTTTGTGTGTTTCTTTCCTTTTATTTTTTTTAAGATTTTATTGATTTATTTGAGAGAGAGAGACAAAGCGAGAGAGGGAGCACAAGCAGGGGGAGTGGGAGAGGGAGAAGCAGGCTTCCCGCCGAGCAGGGAGCCCGATGCGGGGCTCGATCCCAGGACCCCGGGATCATGACCTGAGCCGAAGGCAGACGCTTCACTGACTGAGCCACCCAGGCGCCCCATTTTGTGTGTTTCTAAACAAAGACTTTGTTTTAGAACAAAGTGGCAAGTCGTTTTTATCCCATTGTTATTAATTCACTCATCTAGTACATTTTCTCGAGTTACTGTGGTTTCGTTACAGGAAACCGAGGCCTGGTGAGCACAGGCTATATACGCAGCTTTGCGACTTAGTGATAGATTAATTTCCTGACTTCCAAGTCTAGGGCGTTTTGCACTACTCGGTGTGTTTTTATTTCGTCTTCATTGAATTATTTTTTAAAAGATTTTATTTATTCATTTGAGAGAGAGGGAGAGAGACAGAGCGCCCCCATGAGTGAGCAGGGAGGGGCAGAGGGCAGGGAGCGAGAATCTGGAGCCGACTGAGCACAGAGCCCAATGCAGGGCTCCATCGCACAACTGCGAGACCACGACCTGAGCCCAAACCAAGAGTCGGTGCCCAACCGACTGAGCCGCCCAGGTGCTCCCATTGAATGATTTTTAAAAAATCTTATTATTCCTTCTTAATGTTCATCTCTTATTTCTCTCTCATGAGTGGCAACAAAGGATTGGCAGCACCAGGAAGACGGAGGTGTGGAGAGGACAAAAGAGAAAGGTGTATTGAAATTTTACAATGTACCAGGCTCACGAGGCTCACTGGTGGCATCGCATTGCTTTTCACAACCATCCTGTGAAGTATGTGGCATTGCTCCAATTTTGCAGATAAGGAAATTGAGAGGTCAGGTGTCTTGTGTAAGTTCACTTGACGAGCTGTCAAATATTTGAGACTGTTCTGAATCTTTCTGACTCCAAAGTCATTAAATTATACTGCCTCCCATGCCTCAAGCAGAACAAATTTGATGTCTAAATGGCTGCTTAACTCCAATTAGCTCTGCCCAGATTTTTTTTTTTTTAAGATTTTATTTATTTATTTATTTGAGAGAGAGAGAGAATGAGAGATAGAAAGCACGAGAGGGAAGAGGGTCAGAGGGAGAAGCAGACTCCCTGCTGAGCAGGAAGCCCGATGCGGGACTCGATCCCGGGACTCCAGGATCATGACCTGAGCCGAAGGCAGTCGCTTAACCAACTGAGCCACCCAGGCGCCCAGCTCTGCCCAGATTTTTCACATACTTTAAGGGAGAACCTTTATATTGGCCCTTGATCCTGAGTTTAATTGACCAGAAGACATTAATGTTCCCATGTAAACAGTTACTCATTAAAGTAACTCAGAATATCCACATGCATTATTACCTTGATCCAAAAATAACTGAAGGCAATTACTTGAACAAAGGTGTTATTGTGTTTCCGGCACAAGTGATGGGGAAGAGATGACTAGAGTCCTATGGTCTCTGACCTCCTGGGACAGCTCTGATTGTTTCAAAATTTATGTTGTGAAAGTTAAATTATTTGCCCTGAGCGCTTTCATTCATTTGCTTCTACACTGAGAGTTGTGTACAATTCAAATTCCTTTTCTATGACAGTTCTTCAAATTATTGGCAGTGGCTTTCAAGTTTTCCTAGGGTTTACATTGGAAGTGTGGTATAGAGAGAGCTGAGTCAACAACTTCCGGTTAAACAAGGCAGATTACTCATACTCTTCCGTGTCCTTTCCACCCCAAACCCAACACACGTGACAGCAATGAACTAATAATGAACTAATAAAGGTATTAACCCACTAGAAAGAAGAAAGGCAAAGAAGACAACAGTGGACAAAAGATTTTATCACAGTTTTGGGAGTAGGCAAGGAAATAGGAAAGTGATAACTCACTTAGCAAGTCAGAGAAAACTATAACCCAAGGACCTGGAGAGAGAATTTCTGACACAATGTGGAGAGTACTTCCTGGAGGCTCCCAGCCTTGTGGAAAGCTGGAGAGAGGCCCATGGCTGAGAATGAGATCGGTTCAGAGTCCAGGTGTACACAAACTGATCCCCAGTTCTTCAATTCCACCCTGGGCAACCAGGGGATGCTGTTGCCTCCCACCTACACAGGAGTCTAGAGGCTTATTGTCTAGAGAAATTGAACAAGGAGGCATCAACTTTGTGCAGTGAATAAGTGTGCAGGTATAAGTGAACACTTTTTTTTTAATGTATCATTTGTTGATTTAACCCCTTAGATTTGAAAGTAATCATTTAACCAGATTTTTTTAAAGATCTTATTTATTTGAGAGAGAGCACACAAGCAGAGGGAGTGACAGAAGGAGAGGGAGAAGCAGACTCCCTGCTGAGCAGGGAGCCCAACTCGGGGCTTGATCCCAGGACAACCGGAGCCAAAGGCAGATGCTTAACCGACTGGGCCGTCCAGGTGACCCTAAGTGAACATCTTCTAATGGAACATGGGATGGGAACCGGTCCCTTCCCTGCTTTATGCCTAAAACACTGCAACTTCCTATGCTGGCCTGCTCACATGCTACTGGGAGAGCCTCTTTGGAAAAAAAAAATCTTGGAAAAAATAAGGTGAGTTTAGACGATTTGCATGTATTGTAATTACATATTTAGATTTGTTTTTATCTTATTTTATTCATTCCATTTACCCACCTTTTTCTATGCTGCTTTTCCCCTTCATTCTTGCCTTCTAATGGATCGATGATTTTGTTATTCTTGCCTTTCCTTCCCTTCTATTGGTTTGTCAGCTGCAACATTCTCTCTCTCTCTTTCCAATTCCTTCTTTCTTTCCTCCCTCTCTCCCTCCCTCCCTTCATTCCTTCTGTGGTTAAACTTTAACATGAATTCTCTGAATTGATCAATATCTCTATCCTCCTCCAAAATCATGCAGGTGCTATGGAATGCTTTCTCGCTGATGACTTCTCTGTTGACCACATTCTAGTTGCACGTCATTTTTATACTCCCACACAAGTTGTGTTCTGTTGATGCTTGCTTAGATTTAACCAGATATGGACCAATTTTGTCGCTCACCACTCTTTCTTGGCTCTTATTTCTTCCTTCTGAGTTTAATTCCCTTCTTGAAGTACTTCCTTTAATAGTCTTTTGTAAAAATTTATTTTGAGAGAGAGAGAGAGTGCATGCAAGAGTAGGGAGTAGGGGCAGAGGGAAAGAATCTCAAGCAGACTCCTTGCTGAGCAGGAAGCCTGTTGTGGGGCTCAGTCTCACATCACTGAGATCATGACCTGAGCCAAAATCGGGTTGGATGCTTAACCAACTGAGCCACCCAGGCACCCCTCCTTTAATAGTCTTTTAAGTGGGATAGTCTATAGGTGATAAATTCTTTGTCTTTGCCTAAAATGTTATTACTTGCCCTCATTCTTGAATTACCAACTAACTGGAAACTGTAGTATAAGTTCACTGGTCTCAGAATTTTGGAGCTATTCCACTGTTCTCTGACTTCTGTTGGTATGTTTAAGAAGTCTGCTAGAAATCTAATTGTCATTAATTCGTAGTTAATATCTGTTCTCTCTGAATGTTCTTTTTTTTTAGAATTATAAAATGTATTTTATTTTTTATTTTTGTTGTTGGTAAGTTCTTTTATATATCTCTGGTGTTCTGCAATTTCATAGAATATTCTAATTGTTGCTTCCTTCCTTCCTTCCTTCCTTCCTTCCTTTTCTTCTTTCTTTCTTTCTCTTTTTCTTTTAGTTATCTGTGTAGGGACTTATTGTACTTCCTGAATCTGAGGATTCATGTCATTCATCAGTCATCAGTTCTGGAAAAATTTCATCAATTATATCTTTTCCCTTTGCCTCTTCCTTATCTTTGTGTGCTTCTTTCCCTTGGGACTCAGATGTACATCTGACTTTCTCTTTTTATCCTTTATCTGCCTTAACCTCTATTCCACATTTTCCATCTCTTTATCTCCATGCAATGTTTTAAGTAATTTTCTCTTCCATATTTATCTTTCCTTCTTCCGCAGTATCTGTCTTGCTGTGAATACACCCATTCACTTTTTTTTTTTTTTTTACCGTATCATTATTTTTAATGTCCAGCATTTACAACATGAGGGCCAGAGCTTTCTCCCCAACTCAAGTTTATAAATTCTCAATTGGCTTGTGAGGCCAATAGGGATACTTCTTCTTGTCTAATCTGGTTTCTGGGAAGACTTCATTCAGGTCCTCAGTGGTCATCTGATCAAATGGAATTATGTTCCTCATCTTCTCCAGCTCTTTTTCATATTCCTCAATCCTGGCCTTTGAGAGAGACAAAAACTCGGCACAACTTTTCACATCTTCTTTTTCTTCAGCATCCACCTGAACAGTATATTTATCCTCTGGCACAGGAACCTTCAGGGCATTAAACTTCTTCTCAAAGTCATCTACCAAACCAGCCTTTGCCACATTGGCCTTGTAGTAAGCCCAGTCGATAGCAGGTGGTTTCTCAGGGAGAGTAGCCAATCTGGAGGTAAGTGTCTCATTCCAGGATTTCAGGGAGTTAGCAATGGCCTTCTGGTTTCAGGGTATGATCTCCCCAAAAGCTACCCAGTCAATGGTTTTTAGAGCAAGTTTTCGCGCAGCCATCTTGAGATCCTTCACCGACCCCGGCAGCCTAGAGTCCACAGCCTACACCCATTCACTTTTTAATTTAAATTTTCATTTCTTCAAGTTCTTTGTTCTTTCTAATATGTCTATTCTTTTTTTATATTATTTTATATTTCAAGTGTTCTTTAATTTCTTTTAATTATTTAAGACATAGTTATTTTATAGTTCAAGAATTCTGTATCTCCAGAAGAGACTCTTAAGTGTAGAGAACAAACTGAGGGTTGCTGGAGGGGAGGTGAATAGGGGGGTGGGCTAAATGGGTGATGGGTATTAAGGGAGGTCACTTGCTGTGAAGAGCACTGGGTGTTATATGTAAGTGGTGAATCACTAAATTCTACTCTTTTTTTTTTTAAAGGTTTTATTTTATTTATTAGAGAGCAAGCGAGAGAGAAACAGCATGAGAGGGGAGAGGGTCAGAGGGAGAAGCAGGCTCCCCGCTGAGCCAGGAGCCCGATGTGGGACTTGATCCCAGGACCCTGGGATCATGACCTGAGCCGAAGGCAGTCGCTTAACCAACTGAGCCACCCAGGCGCCCTAAATTCTACTCTTGAAGTTAATACTATGCATATATGTTAACTAGAATTGAAATAAAAACTTGAAACATTAAAAAAAGAATTCTATATCTTTAATTCTTGAGAATTCAATCCTACTGCTCTTGTATCTGCTAGCTCTCTATCCTGCTGTTTACTTTGGTGGTTTTTAGTTTTTTATTGTGAGCTCATCTTTAGCAGGGCTTTATTTGTGAATGTCCTCATGGCGTGGGTTGAGGGTTTGTCCCACCAAAGAGATTTTAGATTTGTTTTATCTAGGTGTTCCAGGGGTTCACCACTCCAGGACCACTATTTTTTTTTTTAAGATTTTATTTATTTTAGAGAGAGAGAGAGAGCATGCGTGTGGGGGCAGGGAGAGGGGCTGAAGGAGAATCTCAAGCAGACTCCTTCCTGAGTGCGGAGCCTGATGTAGGGCTCAGTCTCATGACCCTGAGATCATGACCTGAGCCAAAATTAAGAGTCGTATGCTTAATCAACTGAGCCACCCAGGCGCCCCTCCAGGACCACTATTTATGTTAATTTCTTAGCATTTGAATTCTTAGTGCATGATGGAAGTAAAAATTCAAACCCTGGCAGGTACACGGTTACAAATTCTTAAGGGAACCTCCTTTGTCCCCCATAGCCATACCTGCCAACACACACATATATGAATAGTTTACAACACTTCATGCCAGTGCATGGATTTTTTCTTTTAGTTTATCCCCCCCTTTTTTTTTTTGGACAATGTAGCGTTTCAAACATCCCCCCTTTATTCAGGGATCTCAGTTCCAATTCTTTACCTCAAATGGGCCAATGCCTTGTCTCATGGGCATTAAAACTCAGTTTTTAGGTCTTGAGGTAAGAATGGATTATCTCTGTCCCCATTAACCCACTTGTTTTTGGTTTCCAGTTCCTAATTGTTTTTCTTCTCTCTACCTCAGGCTTTCCCTTACTGTTTTGGAATGCAGATATTCATTTCAGAGGATGTTTATAATCCAAATGTCTGCATTTTCTGAGAGTTTTAATATTATGTTGTTTACCATTAGCAAAAACTGATAATTCTCTTCATTTCTTATGCACAGCCATTTAGTCATCTTCTAATGTCTAAAATCTGGTTCACTCCAGTCAAGCCTACTGATTCTCATCTTTCTATCTCAACTAGCTCAATAAAACATCTTTTAAACAAACAAAAAAATTCCTCTTCACTACCCACTACATCAGAAAAAGGATTCTAAATTTAAAAGTGTAATCCTATGAAAATTACCAGGACACTAAAAAAAAAAAGAACTTGCCCTAACCAATTTTAAAATATGCTATAGATCTACTATAATTACACATTATAGTGTCAGTTGAAAATATAAATAAATCACTGAAGCAAAACACACAGAAATCTTTTCTTTCCAAATCCCAATGAATGGTCTCATGTACCCTTTGGCAAAGCTGATAAATTAACTGTTTTGGCCCAATGATTGATTTCATTACTCATTTTTATCCTGATTCTTTCATGGATTGGCTGAATGGAAATGCATTCTATTGTTGCATTTTTAGGACCCTTGCCTCCAATGAATCTTGATTAAAGAGCAAATCAGTAGCATTAATATAAAATCTACACCAACGAGCTATTTTCTTAAAATTAAAAATGTCAAAATTTTACATACATCTAACATCTTTACAAAACCCTGTGCTAAATGTGGGGCACAGGAAGGGTAGTGGTATGTAAATATGGAAAAGGAACAAAGTTTAATTGGCAAGCTAAGCATGGAAACAGGATTATGATGCAAAATACACTAAAAACTTTTTTTTTTAAGATTTTATTTGACAGAGCACAAGCAGAGAGAGAGAGAGGGAGAAGCAGGCTCCCACGTGGGACTTGATCCCAGGACCCTGGGATCATGACCTGGGCCGAAGGCAGCCATTTAACCAACTGAGCCACCCAGGCGTCCCACACTAAAAACTTTTGAGAGTAAATCTGAATACTAAAAAAAGCACAAAGAGGGGTGCCTGAGTGGCTCAGTCGTTAAGCGTCTGCCTTTCACTCAGGTCGTGGTCCCAGGGTCCTGGGATCGAGCCCCGCATCGGGCTCCCTGATCAGCAGGAAGCCTGCTTCTCCCTCTCCCACTCCCCCGCTTGTGTTCCCTCTCTTGCTATGTCTCTGTCAAATAAAATAAATAAAATCTTTAAAAGAAAATAAAAAAAATTTTTAAAGCACAAAGACAGAAAGGTGAAGGGGATCAGGGAAAGCTGTTCTGAGTAGTTGATTTTGAACTAGTCCTTGAAAAAATGAGGACAATCTTGGTGTAAGAGGGCGAACACTTAAACTGATGAAAGAGCATAAGCCTTGGAGCTATAGACAAGCATAGTTTGAACAGGTATTAAAGATGATAGTGCAGTGAGCCTGGAGCAAGGGCATGATTGTAAGAAGCAGACCCAAAAAGGTGGTTTGAAGTCAGATCAAGCCCGATTACCATGGTTCAACTGGAGGAGCTTAGCTGGGGGGTCAAACTTCAGACTGGTGCTGCCATTCACATTCACTCTGATCTTGAGATGTTTTCTCAAATCTCTTTTCTTCTGTAAAATGGACTTGATAATGTTTATCATACTGATTGTTCCAAGGATAGAAATGGGATAATACATATAAAAGACATGCTACAGAGTGGGCATTTAACATTCTTTGAGCAGAAGTGCTAACTCTGCTGTCTATATGATGAATGGGAGAAGTACAAGGTTAGAAGCAGGGAGAATTGGTATTTTTAAAATTTTTATTTTTGGGCGCCTGGGTGGCTCAGTCGTTAAGCGTCTGCCTTCGGCTCAGGTCATGATCCCAGGGTCCTGGGATCGAGTCCCACATCGGGCTCCCTGCTCAGCGGGAAGCCTGCCTCTCCCTCTCCCACTCCCTCTGCTTGTGTTCCCTCTCTCACTGTGTCTCTCTCTGTCAAATAAATAAATCTTTAAAAAAAATTTTTTTTTATTTTCTCCTGCTTCATTAAAATATAATTTACATATAACAGTGTATAAGTGTAAGGTGTACAACATAATGATTTGATATATGTATATATTGCAAAATGGTTACCACAAAAATTTAACACATCCATCACATCATATACATTTTCTTTTTTTTTTTTTTCTAAGATTTTATTTATTTTTCAACAGAGAGACAGCGAGATAGGGAACACAAATAAGGGGAGTGGGAGAGGGAGAAGCAGACTCCCCGCCGAACAGGGAGCCCAATGCGGGGCTCGATCCCAGGACCCTGGGATCATGACCTGAGCAGAAGGCAGACGCCCAACGGCTGAGCCACCCAGGTGCCCCATATACATTTTCTTATAAGAACTTTTAAAATATGCTCTCTTAGCAATTTTCATATATAAAATACAGTATTGTTAACATAGTCATCATACTGTATATTACATCTCCAGAACTTATTTATCTTCTAACCGGAAGTTTGTACCTTTTGAGTATGTTCACTCATTTCCCCCACCCGCTATCCTTCACCTGTGGCAATTACCAATCTATTCTCTGTTTCTTTGTGTTTGGATTTTTCAGATCCCTCATATAAGTGAGATCATATGGTATTTGCCTTTCTTTGTCTGACTTACTTCACTTAGTGTGATGTCCTCAAGGTTCATCCATGTTGTTGCAAATGGGAAGATTTCCTTTTTTATGGCTGAATAATATTCCATTGTATATATACGCATTTTCTTTCTTTTTCTTTCCTTTCTTCTTTCCTTCTTTTTTTCACATTTTCTTTATCTAATCATCCATTGATGGGCACTTAGCTTGTTTCTGTGTCTTGGCTATTGTAAACAATGCTACAATGAACATGGGGGTAAAGATATCCCTTCAAGATAGTGATTTCACTTCCTTCTGGTATATACCCAGAAACGGGGTTGCTGAATCATATGGCAGCTCTACTTTTAATTTTTTGAGGAAATTCTATACTGTTTTCCATATTGGTGGTACCAATTTACATTCCCACCAACAGCACACCAGGGTTCCCTTTTCTCTACATCCTTGCCAGCATTTGTTATTCCTTGTTTTTTGTTTTTGTTTTTGTTTATAATAGCCATTTTAACAGATGTGAGGTGATATCTTATTGTGGTTTTGGTTTGAATTTCCCTGATGATTAGTGATGCTGAGCACCTTTTCATGAACCTGTGGGCCTTGTGTATATCTTCTTTGGAAAAATGTCTTTTCGGGTCCTTGGTCCATTTTTTATTTAGATTGTTTTTTTGCTACTGAATTGTATGAATTCCTCATACATTTTGGATATTAATTCCTTATCAGATATGTGGTTTGCAAATATTTTCTTCCATTCTATTTCATTTTGCTGATCATTTCTTTTGCTCTACAGAAGCTTTTCAGTTTGATGTAGTTCCACTTCTTTAATTTTGGTTTTGTTGCCTGTGATTTGGGTGCTTCCTGGTCCATAAGAGGAGACCCAGTCCCCCATGTCTTGGGATAAGACATGAGCAAAACCATTAGAAGCTAAGATAACTTGAGAGAGAATTTGAGACTGCCTAGGCTGATGCTCTGCTGCTCCCTGTTGGTGCCCTCCCAGCCTTGCTTTGGTAGGACAGAGGGAATGGATAGATGGTCTCCAGAAAGCATTCAGCTGGTCCTTCTTGTGGCATAGATGATTTTCTGAAAGACCCTATGAGTGATGCAGAAGACAGTTTGGAGTTAAGAGTCACTGTGACTGTCTAGGCTTCACCATACAAAGGCACAGTGCTGTGTGGTGGACAGGGGCTGTGTGGTGGACAGCCCAGATATGGGAGTAGGAAAGGCTGGGTCTCGAAAGTACCGGTGCAAGGCCAGCAGGGAAACCTGGTCAGCAGAGGGAGTTTGCCAATTTCCTGGGAGAAGCTGTCCTGCAGTAAGTTTCTCGGGAGACCGACCATTACTGACATCAGTGGTGGATAAAGCCAGGACAGAGGGCTGTGCCCCAAAATTAGGTGGGGGAAGGTACTCCTCAACCAGGGGTCAGCACAAGACAGCAGAAGACAACAAATTACAGGTCCCTACTCTGGCTGACAGGATGAGACCCATCCCGGGGAGACCCATCTTGGGAGCCAAGGTGCTCGGGAGACAGACCAAAGGGAGGTGGAAAGAGCCCCAGTGCTGACTTTGAGCTGATGGAAGAGTAATTTTAAACAGGAAGAAGCTATCCAGGAATCCTTTCCTACATATCTGTACCATTTTTTTGTTAGCTAATTTTTAATTTTTGTTAACCTGTTTTCCTTTTTAAAATGTTCTTTTAAAAATTCATTTTATATTTTTTCATTAGTTTCATGTGTAGAATTTAGTAATTCATCACTTACATACAACACCCAGTGCTCATCTCAGCAAGTAATTAATTCTCCTTAATGCCCATCACCCATTTAGCCCATCCCCCTCCTGCAACCCTCAGTTTGTTCTCTATAAAGAGTCTGTTTTAATTTTGCCTCTCTTTTTTTTCTTTCCCCTTTGTTCATCTGTTTTGTTTCTTAAATTCCACACGTGAGTAAAATCATATGGTATTTGTCTTTCTTTGACTGACTTATTTCTCTTAGCATAATACTCTCTAGTTCCATCAACATCGTTGCAAATAACAAGATTTCATTCTTTTCGATGGCTGAGTAATATTCCATTATGTATACATGCCACATCTTTATCCGTTCCTCAGTCTATGGACATCTGGGGTCTTTCCATCATTTGGCTATTGTTGATAATGTTGCTATAAACACTGGGTAAATAACTAGTACTGCAATTGCTGATCTTAAGGTAGTTCTATTTTTAACTTTTTGAGGAACCTCCATACTGTTTTCCAGAGTGGCTGCACCAGTTTGCATTCCCACCAACAGTGCAGGAGGGTTCCCCTTTCTCCACATCTTTGCCAACATGCTGTTTCCTGTGTTGTTAATTTTAGCCATTCTGACAGATGTGAGGTGATATCTCATTGTAGTTTTGTATTTCCCTGATGATCATTGATGTTGAACATCTTTTCATGTGTCTGTTGGCCATCTGTATGTCTTCTTTGGAAAAATGTCTGTTCATGTCTTCTGCCCATTTTTTAAACTGTATTAATTTGTTTTTTGCCTGTTGAGTTTTACATGTTCTTTATATATTTTGGAAACTAACACTTTATCAGATATGTCATTTGCAAATTTCTCCATTCCAAAGGTTGCCTTTTAGTTTTGTTGTTTCCTTTGCTGTGCAGAAGCTTTTTATCTTAAGTCCCAATAGTTCATTTTTGCTTTTGTTACCTTTGCCTCCATAGACCTATAGTTAGAAGTTGCTATGGCCGATGGCAAAGGGGTTACCGTCTGTGTTCTCCTCTAGGACTTTGTTGGCCTACTGTCTCATATTTAGGTCTTTCATCCCTTTTGAGTTTATTCCTGTGTATGGTGTAAGAAAGTGGTCCGGTATCATTTTTTTGCATGTTGCTGTCCAGTTTCCCCAACACCACTTGTTGAAGAGATTTTTTTCCATTGAATATTCTTTCCTACTTTGTCAAAGATTAGTTGACCTTATAGTTGTGGGTCCATTTCTGGGTTTTCTATTATGTTCCGCTGATCTAGGTGTTTGTTTTTGTGCCAGTACCATCCTGTCTTGATGACTACAGCTTTGTAATATAACTTGAAGTCTGGAATTGTGATGCCTCCAGATTTGCTTTTCTTTTTCAAGATTGCTTTGGCTCTTCAGGATCTTTTGTGGTTCCATACAAATTTTAGGATTGCTTGTTCTAGCTCTGTGAGAGATGCTGGTGATATTTTGATAGGGATTGCATTAAATGTGTAGATTGGTTTGGGTAATATGGACTTTTAGCAATATTCGTTCTTCCAATCCATGAGCATGGAGTGTTTTTCCATTTCTTTGTGTCATCTTCAATTTCTTCCATCAGTATTTTATAGTTTTCAGAGTATAGATCTTTTACCTCTTTGGTTAGGTTTATTCCTAGGAATCTTATGGGTTTGGTGCAATTGTAAATGGGACTGATTCCTTGATTTCTTTTTCTACAGCTTCATTATTGGTAGATAATAGAAATGCAGCCTATTTCTGTACATTGATTTTTATCCTGTGACTTTACTGAATTTGTGTATCAGTTTTAGCAATTTTTTGGTGGAGTCTTTCGGGTTTTTTACATAGAGTAATATGTTGTCTGCAAGGAGTGAAAGCTTGAGTTCTTTCTTGCTGATTTGGATGCCTTTTATTTCTTTTTGTTGTCTGATTGTTATGGGTAGGACTTTCAGTACTATGTTAAATATCAGTGGTGAGAGTGGACATCCCTTTCTTGTTCCTGACCATAGAGGAAATGCTCTCAGTTTTTCCCCATTGAGGATATTATCTGTGAGTTTCTTGTATATGGCCTTTATGATGTTGAGTTATGTTCCTTTTATGCCTATTTTGTTGAGGGTTTTTATCAAGAATGGGTGATGTACTTTGTCAAGAGCTTTTTCTGCATCTAGTGAGAAGATCATATGGCTTTTGTACTTTCTTCTATTAATGTGGTGTATCATGTTGATTGATTTGCAAATATGAACCACCCTTGCAACCCAGGAGTAAATCCCACTTGGTTGTGGTGAATGATTCTTTTAATGGACTGTTGGATTCGATTTGCTAATATTTTGTTGAGAATTTTTGCATCCATGTTCATCAGGGTTATTGACCTGTGGTTCTCTTTTTAGTGGTGTCTTTATCTGGTTTTTGTATCAGGGTAACGCTGGATGTATAGAAGGAAACTGGAAGTGTTCCTTCCTTTCCTATTTTCTGGAATAGTTTGAGAAGAACATGTATTAGATCTTTTTTTTTTTAAGATTTTATTTATTTATTTGACAGAGAGAGACACAGTGAGAGAGGGAACACAAGCAGGGGGAGTGGGAAAGGGAGAAGCAGGCTTCCCGCCGGGCAGGGAGCCCGATGTGGGGCTCGATCCCAGGACCCTGGGATCATGACCCGAGCAGAAGGCAGATGCCCAACAACTGAGCCACCCAGGCGCCCCTGTATTAGCTCTTCTTTAAATGTTTGGTAGAATTCCCCTACAAAGCCATCTGGCCCTGGACTTTTGTTTGTTGGGAGATTTTTGATTACTGATTCAGTTTCTTTGCTGGTTATCAGTCTGTTCAAATTTTCTATTTCTTCCTCAGTTTTGGTAGGTTATATCTTCCTAGGAATTTATCCATTTCTTCCAGATTGCCCAACTTGTTGGCATATAATTTTTTATAATATTCTGTAATAATTGTATTTCTGTGATGTTGGTTGTAATTTCTTCTCTTTCATTTGTGAATTTATTTGGGTCCTTTGTCTTTTCTTTTTGATATGTCTGGCTAAGGTTTATCAATTTTATTAATTTTTTTCAAAGAACCAGCTCCTGGTTTCATTGATCTGTTCTACTGGGGTTTTTTGTTTGTTTCTAAATCATTTATTTCTGCCCTAATCTTTATTATTTCCTTTCTTCTGCTGGCTTTAGGGTTTGTTGTTCTTTTTCTCACTCCTTTAGGTATAAGGTTAGGTTGTGTATTTGGAATTTTTCTTGCTTCTTGAGGTAGGTTTGTACTGCTCTATACTTCCCTCTTGTGACCATGACCACTTTTGCTGCATCCCAAAGGTTTTGGACTGTTGTGTTTTAATTTTCCTTTGTTTCCATGTATTTTTTTTATTTCTTCTTTAATTTTCTGGCTGACCCATTCATTCTATAGTAGGATGTTTTTTAACCTCCAAGTTTTTTCTTGTGGTTGACTTCAAGTTTCATTGTGTTGGAAATATGCATTGGAAAATATGTTGGAAATATGGTTGGAAAATATGCATGGTATGATCTCAATCTCTTTGTACTTGTTGAGGCCTGATTTGTGACCTCGTACGTGATTCTAGATAATGTTCCATGTGCACTTGAAAAGAATGTGTATTCTGCTACTTTAGGATGGAATGTTCTGAATATATCTGTTAAGTCCATCTGGTCCAGTGTGTCATTCGAAGCCATTGTTTACTTGTTGATTTTCTGCTTAGATCATCTGTCCATTGATGTAAGTGGGGTGTTAAAGTCCCTTAATATTATTGTATTATTATCAATGACTTCCTTTTTGTTTGTTATTGTTTTATATATTTGGGTGCTCCCAAGTTGGGGGCATAAATATTTACAATTGTTAGATCTTCTTGTTGGATAGACCCCTTTATTATGATATAGTGCCCTTCTTCATCTCTTGTTACAGTCTTTGGTTTAAAATCTAGCTTGTCTGATATAAGTATTGCTACTCCAGCTTTCTTTTGATGTCCACTTGCATGGTAAATGTTTCTCCATCCCATCAGTTTCAATCTGCTGATGTCTTTAGGTCTAAAATGAGTCTCTTGTAGGAAGCCTAGACATGTGTCAGTTTTTTATTTTTTTTAAAGATTTTATTTATTTGACAGACACAGAGAGAGCAGGAACACAAGCAGGGGGAGTGGAAGAGGGAGAAGCAGGCTTCCGTTGAGCAAGGAGCCCGATGTGGGGCTCAATCTCAGGACCCTGGGATCATGACCTGACCCGAAGGCAGACACTTAACGACTGAGCCACCCAGGTGCCCTGACATGTGTCAGTTTTTAATCCATTCTAACACCCTTTTGATTGGAGCATTTAGTCCATTTATATTCAGAGTAATTACTGATAGATATGAATTTAGTGCCATTTTATTACTGTTTTGTCACTGTTTCTGGAGATTTTCTCTGTTTCTTTCTAGTCTGTTGCTTTTGGTCTTTCTTCCCCAGAGTCCCCTTTAATATTTCCTGTAGAGCTGGTTTAGTGGCCAGAAACTTAGTTTTTGTCTGGGAAATTTTTATCTCTCCTTCTATGCTGAATTATAGCTTTGCTGGATAGAGTATTCTTGGCTACAGATTTTTCCCATTCATAACGTTGACTATATCATGCCACTCCACTCTGGCCTGCCAAGTTTCTGTGGAAAGGTCTGCTGCTAACCTTATTTGTCTTCCCTCATAAGTTAGGGACTTCTTCTGTCTTGCTGCTTTTAGGATTTTTTCTTTATCTCTAAATTTTTGCAAATGTAACTACAGTATGTTTTGGTGTTGGCCTGCTTTTGTTGATTTTGATAGGAGTTCTCTGTGCCTCCTGGTTTTGGAGGTCTGTTTCCTTCCCCAGATTAGGGAAGTTCTCAGCTATAATTTCCTCAAATAAACCTTCTGCCCCCCTTTCTCTCTTCTTCTTCTGAGACTCCTGTGATACAAATGTTACTGGGTTTCATGGAGTCACTGAGTTCCCTAAGTCTACTTCCGTGATATGAGATTTTTCTTTCCCTCTTTTGCTCAGCTTATTTCCCATAATTCTATTTTCTATACCTGTTCATTCCTCTGCCTCTTCCATCTTTGTGGTCATCACCACAAACCATCCAATTGGTTTTGAATCTGTTATTGCTTTTTCATTTTGGCCTGATTGGTTTTATGCTTTTTTATCTCTGTGGTAAGGGTATCCCTGATGTCTTCTCTGCTTTTCTCAAGCCCAGCTAGTATTCTTACGATTGTTGCTTTCAATTCTGGATCAGAAAAATAAAATAAATTCTGGTTCAGGCATATTACTTATATCTGTTTTGATTAGATCCCTGGCTGTGACCTCCTTTTGTTTTCTTTTGGGATGAATTCCTGTCTTAGCAATTTCTCTACATCTCTGTCTTCTGTGTGTTAGGAAAGCCTGTTATGTTTCCTGCTCCTGAGAGTAATGAATTTATGAAGAGGTCATATAATGTCCAGGGTCTGGTGCTTCAGGAAGTGTCTCCGGTGTATGCTGAGTGCACTCTGCTGCTGTGTCTTGGCTGCTGTATCCCTCGGGTCAGTCCTCTGCAGAGTTTGTCCTCGCCTGCAGCGAGGAGTATTTGGACCTTGGCCAGAGTGTGGCAAGTTTTAACTAGGTGTGCTCTGGTCTGCTTGTTAAGAGACCTGATGCTCTTTCCACTAGAGCTGAAGCTTTGCAGAACTCTATGGTCAGGAGATGTGGTGCCTGTGGGGGTTTGCCCTGGTCTTCTGGGGGAGAGGCCTGCTATGCTGGTTTTCAGGCTCACTTCCCAGAGAGAAGCAGTACCAGCAGAATGCAGGGGGGTGGGGCTTGGTGTAAGCAGGTTAGGCAGCCAGCGTTGGTGCTGTGCTGTTCACTGAGGTTGGTTTATGCTGGGGGTGGGGGAGGGAAATGGCACCAGCCAGCTCTTTTGTCCCTGGAAAAGGGAGTTCATGCTTGCTGCTGTCTGGGAAGCTCTCCCTTAAGAGCAAATAATTTCCCCTTGTGCATCCTAGGTGTTTTTTCAGATCGCTGTTTTCACACTGTGTCTAGGTTACTTGCCTGCATGCAGCAGCACAGTGCACTTTGGGCTCTATCCCAGCCAGGCTGGCTGAGTTTTAAAACTCCAAACTTTAGGGACCTAGTGTGGCAGGGACCTAGTGTGGCGGGGACCTGTGCTGGTCTTTGTGGGGAGGGTCTCCCCTCCCTGGGATGAATGCAGGTTTGACCCAGAAGTGCGGTAGTACCAGTGAGCAGGAGCATGGGGTTTGGAGCAAAGTACACTAAAGAGCCAGTGTCCAGGTTAGCCACCCTCACCAGGTGTCTCTGTGCCCATGCTGAGGGGCGGGGGAGGGAAATGGCACCTGCCGGCACCTTCATCCCTAGAGAGGCAATGCCACCTCTCTCAGATGCACTCCAAGAAGAGCAAACAGTCTCTCCCGGTGTCTCTCCTTCAATCTGCAGATGGCACAGTCTGCCCCGGGATTACCTGCTCCCCCTTCTCCCCAGGAGCAATGCAGCACCCTCAGGGCTCTATACCAGCCACGCCACTGACCTCTACAACTCCAGTCTTTGAGCCCTGGTTGCAAAAACTCAATGGCTTTGGGGGAAGTGTTTTCCTTGAGCTATTCCTGGTGTGCTGTGCTTTCTCTCTCTCTCGCCTCTCTCCATGACCAGGGCTCCGTCCCCTCTGTAGCACCCGAAATCCATGTCTCCCCCAAGCCATGTCTCCCCACTTCCTACCTTCCACGATGTGCTCTCTTCTCTCCCTCTAGTTATGCGGTTTGTTCTGTCAGTCCTCAGATCGATTTCTTGGGTGTTCAGAGTGATTTGACTTCTCTAGCTCTGTTCGAGGCATGAGGCGAGACTAGGACCCTCCCACTACTCCATCTTAGCTCCTCCCCCCAAACCCCTGCATCTTAAATTTCTTTTTCCACTTATCCTGTTTTAAAGTTTCATTTATAGGGGGCACAGTTGATTAGGCATCTTACTCGTGGTTTCAGCTCAGGTCATGATCTCAGGGTTGTGAGATGGAGCCCTGAGTTGGGCTCTGTGCTCAGAGCAGTCTGCTTGAGATTTTCTCTCCTTCTCCCTCTCCCCCTCATGCTCTCTCTCTAAAAGAAATCAATCTTAAAAAAAGTTTGATTTTATAAGCTTCAAGAGCTTTGAACCCCTTTTGCTTATATCCAAACATTTGGGTATGTATCACATTTTAATAATAAAATAATCCTACCACTGTCAATATCTTCAGGGAAAAAAATCCTATTAACTTTTTTTGTTGGCAGTTTTATTTCTAAAGCTAATCATTAACATTACTTGCCTTAATAAGATGTGATTGAATTTCCTAAGATTCATTTCCTATTTTGAGGAAAACCATCAAACATATTCATGTGCTTGTGCCTCTAATGAAGCAAATCTGAAAAGAATCAAATGTGAAAATATAGCTATAAATAGAAACGTAATAGTTTCTGATCATTCGCCTCTGCCAGGAATATTGGTTCAGTTCAATTATTGGCTATAACTCACACATTCAAATGATCCTATTTTCATTTTTATTCATCTTTTTTATTCCATGAAAATGTGGCTTTCCTTTTGACCCTACTGCTTATATAAATAGGTGAATTCCTACATTCACTCATAAGTTCTAGTTAGCTTTGCTTTATCCCAAGGCCTCAGCGATGTAACCCCTAATTAGTTATGGAGATTTAAAAATATGTCTGCAAATTCTTAGACATTCCTCTTTTCAAAAGGAAGAGCCTAATTTCCTTCCTTTCAGTGGGTCTGTTCTAGGGACTCACTTTAATGAGTAGAATGTGATGGAAGTGACAGAGTGGACTTCTGAGTCCAGGTCATAAAAGGCAAGGTGGCTTCTGTGTGCCCTATGGGACCACTCCCTGAGGAAGCCAGCCGCCACATCACGAGGACACTCAAACAGCACGAAGGGGTCTACTCGGTGAAGAAGCGGTCCCAAGCAGGCCTTCAGATGATGACTGCAGCTCTGACATCCTGACTACCACTTCCGAGCAAACTGCAGCCAGAACTACCTAGAACTGCCTACTCCTGAACTCTGGACCCGTGGAAATCGCGTGAGATCGTTATGGCTGTTTTAAGCTGCCGAGTTGAAGGGTACTTCATTTTGCAGCAATAGGTAACTAATACTCTAGCTTTCTCACAAATATATACCTCTACATATAAAAGGACAAGAGGAAAATGTGGGAAACTGGCATTCATAGCGTCAACAGGACAGTCTTGAATGCAAGTGGTACTGTGGCTAGATCTTACAGCCTCATTCTTGGTGAAATGCTTTCTTGGCAGTTGCTGTGGCTAGTATTTTAACTCTGGTGTTTTTAAGCAGCTTGGCTTGTTTGTTGTTGACTGTGCACTAGGTACAGATTATCCTGGATCAACAAGGGTGACTAATTAATTACATGAAGGTGTGGTTTTTGGCTTGGATACTTAGTCAAAGAAAAATAGATCTACTCTACTGTGCTATTTCCAAAAGCCCATGCTAGACTAAGAGAAGACAAACTCTAACAAAGAAAAGTAAGGACATGTGTGTATGGTTTGGTTCAGGCAGATATTTAGGAGACTGAAGAGCCAAAATAATGGTTTGAAGTTGTTACAAACACCCACGTATTCCAGTTTTAAAATCTAAGTAGTTACAGGTGTTTTAGGTATCGTGAAAGGGTTGAGTTGGTTTATACTATTCTAAAACCAAACTGGATCTTTTTTCCCCCTCTCCAAGTTGATTTTCTTCCAGAGACTCCAATTTCAAACTTACCTTTTTCTTTGTAAAACATTCATTGTTCTATTAGCCTCTCAATGTCTTCGTGAATAGGGTCCCATAAGGATTTAAGAGTTCCTTTCTCGGTCACACTCTGCTGCAGAGAAAACCTATGATAAGCTCCAAGATGGTGGTTGTTGCCAACTGGGCTCACATTATGGTGACTGGGGGCACCCAAAGCATCTTCTGGAGCTACCATCTTCTAAGAACTGTGTGCAATGATACTGAGCCTCACAGAGGGCAAAAATAACTTGTTTTTCCAAGAGTACACAGAGGTGAGTGTGTGCCCCAGAACATCTGAAAGATAAAGACTAAGTTTTATTTCAACTGAAATTAACTCACTGTATTGGGGGGGGGGCCGGAATCTACAGTGATCTTTCTCCTCATCTCAGAGGATTAGCAGGGTTGAATTTTAGAAGTTTGGCTTTTGTTTTCATTCCAGTTCATAATGTTCTGCTGGGCAGAGCTCGCCTGCCGGCCTGGCATTCCTACAGGGTTCACTGCATTCCGGGTTCCCCACTCGTAGGATGGGGCAGTAATGCCCAGCTCTCTGGTGGGAGACTGTTGAGCTTTAGAACACTGCCTTCCCTCTGGGTTAGAACACCTGAATACCACAGGCTGACTTGTTATTTTTAAATGTAGGGTAGGGGTGCCTGGGTGACTCAGTCAGTTAGGCGTCTGCCTTCGGCTCAGGTCATGATCCCAGGGTCCTGGGATTGAGTCCCACGTTGAGCTCCCTGTTCAGAGAGGAGTATGCTTCTCCCTCTGCCTGCTCTGTCTCTTGCTCCCCCTTGTGCTCTCTCTGTCAAATAAATAAATAAAAATCTTTTAAAACAATGTAGGAGGTAGGCTCAATATCATGGAAAGAAACTCATGTTAGTAAGAAGTTCAAGGGTGAACACAAACATTCTCCACATGACTGTGTATTGGTAGCATCCTTTCTGTTTTGGGCTCCTTTTGTTCCAGAAAAGCAAGCAAGAACTCTTATTCAATTACATCTTCTTTCAGGACTTCTTAATGACATGACCAGAAAGCTTTACTTTGTAGAAATAAAGATCAATTGGGTCATTAGTTGTCTTTTTTTTTTTTCAAACCGTTCAAAAACCTCAATATTGTAATTTTCAAAAATAAGTATTGATTATAGCAGGATAAGTAGAATTATTGTCTTGTTCTTACTTAACTCTAAAGGTATTTTTATGAAGTCATTCTTCCTGTAAGTTGGTGCCCTAGAAACACAAGGCAAAATTCTTATTAAATAAGTTATTTGGACATACATTTTATGTATAAATACGTACATAAAAATGTATGTCCAAATAACTATAAACAAATGTTATGACACTAGTCATACTGGAAGTTAGCTGTTAAACACATGCCTGTATTTAACTGTCCTACATGCTAAAACCAGTTTGCTCTTCCCAAGTCATAACAACAAAGTTGATGACCAAATACCGTCAATCCCATGCTAGCAGAAGGAATGACAATTTGCTCATTTTGTCTTGAATTCTATTTGTACTCATCATTTATTTAAATATTAAATAGCTGTTCTCCTCCCTCAATCCTATGCTATGGAATTCAAGGAACTTTGGACTTTCCCTGCTCTCTACTTTCTCCTGGAAGTCTACGTAAGACACTTGTCTGTCCAGACTAGGCTAGGTCTAATTCTTGACCTCTTCAGGAAGGCTACCACAGGGACGTGTGGGTGGCTCAGTTGGTTAAGCATCTACCTTCAGCTCAGTCAGGTCATGATCCCGGGGTCCTGGGATCCAGCCCCGCATCGGGCTGCCTGCTCAGCGGGCAGTCCGCTTCTCCCTCTGCCTCTTCCCCCCAACTCGCACTCTCTTTCTCAAATAAATAAAACCTTTTTTTTTTTAAGATTTGATTTATTTGTCAGAGAGAGAGAGAGAAAGCACAAGCAGGCAGAGTAGCAGGCAGAGGCAGAGGGAGAAGCAGGCTCCCCGCCAAGCAGGGAGCCTGAATGCGGGACTCGATCCCAGGACGCCGGGATCATGACCTGAGCCAAAGGCAGATGCCCAACTGACTGAGCCACCCAGGCGTCCCTCAAATAAATAAAACCTTTAAAAAAACAAAAACAAAAAAAGAAGGCTACCGCGAACAACTTTTTTCTGAAAACATTGTGAGCTACCATTTTAAGATAAACTTCTCACAGGAAGCTGTCGTTAGCCACTAGCTGTCAGGTGACTGAGCACTACTACTTGCTCTCTCGAAGACTTGTCTGAGTGCTGTGAACGGGACAGACACCCCTTGGCCTGTCTGCTGCGAATGTCACGTTGGTTGCTCAGTCTGGAACCTGTGAGACTGGCCCAGCCCTTCTGCACTCTGAAGGTGCCCCATCCTCCCTTCAGGGGCCTGCTCTTTCAGGACACATCACCAGACACGACATGGGGAGGAGACTGAGGCAAGCATGCCACCGTCCCGCTCACCCACCCCCTCCCTCGGTCTTCCAGCATCAAACACTTAATAATAGCAGCACCCATGGCACCCACTGCTGTGAGAATTAAGCAAGATGATAAATATCAAATGCTGGGAATAGCGCCTAGTACACAGTAAACCCTCAGTGAATGTTGGCTGTTACTATTTTTGTTCAGGCCACAGGGACATGCATATACATACGAATAAGGGAAGTTAGATCTGCAGCTAATGGCAGAGTTATTAAAGACAAACCACTGATGTTTGAAAATCTGAATTAGGCAGTCTGTATTCTAAAACACACACACACACACACACACACACACAGTCTGAACCAATTAAATACAATAAAGTTGAAAGGGGATATAAATTACAGTTTTTCTTTTTTTTTTAAACAGACAATAGTAAAATACTACAGTCGGCTCACTATACACAAAATCATGAACAGCAGCTTTTCATTAGTCTCCAAAATCTTACTCATGTACTGGTGCTAAGAACTTAAAGAAAAAGGTACAGCAGGCTGTACGCCTTTTCTCTCTCCCACAGGCATTTACTGCTGTACATCCACACCCATCCCACAGGCTTCTACAGAGCAGGTGCATAAAGTACTCCTGTCACAATGCATGCACGTCATCCCTTCGACGTCTCCGTTAGCAGAACTCTGCAAGCGAAGACGTGGACAGCGGGGTCCTCTGTACTCAGTCGTTTGCCGCAAACATGGCAGAGTGAGCACCTGTGACCTGTAGAGCTCATCCCAACAACGGAAGTAAAGTAACAACAGCAAAACCACACAACGGAACCTACCAATCCAAAAAAAAAAAAAAAAAAAACCACAAAAAGACAAAAATCAACATCCCCCTCCCTCCCCAAACCCAACTCCAGGCGTGTCCTCGTGTTTTCCTACAGTAATACTGCTCTCCGCATCCCACCTGCCTGGCCAGGCCAAACCAAGGGACGAGGAAGGCTGGAGTCAGAGCCCCAGGCAGTGTCAACAGTTCCGGTACCATGTCTCGTCAGCAGGTGCCGGGCCAGGTGGAAGACCATGGAGGATAGCTGTGGGGTTTTTCAGTGTGCTTATGCAACAGGACAGAGAACAGCTAGCTACAGGGGGCCTGGTAGCCAAGAGGAATATGGCACCAAACTTGCAGTCAGACATATATGTACACATGAAACAGGAATGGACAGCAAACACGTGCAGTCTTACGTAAGTTCTTTGGTTGTAAAGAACGGCCTTCTGGAACCTTTTCTGCAAAGAGGGATTTGCGACCTCGTTCTTAGGCAATCAAATCTTTTTCATCTGCTCGTCTATCAGATGATTACCTAAGTTGCTGTGTATCCAAGTCCAGTACCTTATGATTTTCTACAAACCACTTTTATCTGCATTTTCATGTGCAGTCTTGTCTGTCTCGGAACAGACATACTATAGATATACATTTCATATACATCATATATATTATTTATAAAAAAAAAAGCATTGACTCCAGATTTTACAGTAAGAACTGATTAAAATTAGTTGTACAAGAATAAAGTTTGTTTGAATCTGTGGAGGTTTCTACACAGTGGGTGTGTGTAGTAGTTAAGTGCAAAACAAAAATACTGCCACTTAATTCAGTCCAGGATTTTCGGTTCTCTGGCTTTCTGGGAAAAGCAGAGGCTGCCGATTCACCCGCCTGACAAAGTGCCACTGCTCCCAGCTCGGGAGGAGAAAGTAGGTGGCCCATGAAGCACACGGCTTCTCCACGCTGGTCTGAGGTCCCCGGCTGGGCCGCCGCACGGTTTAAAGATGCGGCTGGTGCTTCCACAAGGCAACCGGAGCAAAGATGCCATGGCCTGCGGAGCAGCATGGGCTGCCTTTCACCGAGTGGTCGTGCTGCCCTAGAATGCAGAGGCTGGTGAGTTCAAGCTCCGGATCTCCCCACCCCCAACTCCACACACACACACACACACACACACACACACACACACACACACACACACGGGCCCCCTCCCCCAAGTCCCCCCCCCACAGGGGCCCCCTCCCCCAACTCCACACACACACACACACACACACACACATACACACACAGGGGCCCGCTCCCCAACTCCACACACACATACACACACACACACACACACACACAGGCCCCCTCCCCCAACTCCACACACACACACACACACACACACACACAGGGGCCCCCTCCCCCAACTCCACACACATACACACACAGGTCCCCTCTTCCCCAACTCCAGCACACACACACAGGCCCCCCCCACCCCCAACGCCACACAGACACACATATACACACACACATACACACAGGGACCACTCTCAGCCAGACATCACCCACCCCACACAAGGGGCTCTTCCTGAAGGGACCCATGGAATCTGATTTCTTATGGAATCCATTCTAGGGCTTACACTATATGAGGGAGAAACCTAGCCCAAGGTGAGGCTTCTAGGAAAAGTAATGACAGCAAGACCCAAAGCTAAGGTAAAAAATTGTTACTGCAACTTACTAAAACCTAAGACTATTATAACAAAAATACTAAAGCAATTAAAAAAAAATAACCTGATAACCACAAATATTTTTGTTAAATCCCACTTCTAAAGCAGGATCTTTGGCAGGAACATACTATTCTGGAGCCTTTGAAAACAAAAATCAGGTACTATTCCTGTTGGTTGGTTCTAAATAATCCAAGCCATGGTATGAGAGGAGGGACTGTTGCCTCTTCCTCTCCTGCAGCCCCTGCTTTTCCCAGTGCAGCCTTTAGACAGCCAATCACTGCAGCAGAGGCTGAAAACCCAAGCCCCCCGCTCCACCCCGTGCTGAAGCAGAACGTCAGGTGAGGGGTCAGTGACTCCTGGGGCCTTGAATTTTGAAGAGGCTCCCTCAATACTGCTCAGTGAGTCTGCTGCACATTTAGACTGGAGGAGCACTGTCTGAGGGGCACCTGGGTGGCTCAGTCGGTGAAGCGACTGCCTTCGGCTCAGGTCATGATGCTGGGGTCGTGGGATCGAGTCCCCAGGTCAGGTTCCCTGCTCAGCTGGGAGTCTGCTTCTCCCTCTGCCCATCCCCCTTCTCATGCTCTCTCTCAAATAAATCAATAAAATATATTTTTTTAATTTTTATTTTTTGGATCTTCTTTCTTTCCTTAATTTTATTATGTTAGTCACCATATAATACATCATTAGTTTTTGATGCAGTGAATAAAATCTTTTTTAAAAAAAGAGAGAGGCACTGTTCGAGGGGGAAGAATCAGCCCTTGGACTTCCCGGAAGAAGGCCTGACAGGCCAATGCAGGCCAACAGGGCAGGTTCTGCCTGA
Source organism: Zalophus californianus (assembly GCF_009762305.2). NCBI lineage: Eukaryota > Metazoa > Chordata > Mammalia > Carnivora > Otariidae > Zalophus > Zalophus californianus. The sequence continues at coordinate 136,519,077 of NC_045601.1, forward strand.
AGACCAGGGTAGAGGAAGCCAAAGACTTTGAAACAAATTAATGTTTTGTTTCCAAGGACAGTAACCAGTCACTTTACTCTTAGTCTTATGTTGGAGAAAAAAGGGGAAAAAGTCTTTTTTTTTTTTTAAATTGTAAGGAATCACTTTAGGGTTTTTGCAGTATATGGATGAGTGTACTGTATAAGTGACCACACACTGAAATTTTAAGGGTTAGTATGGAAAGGAAGTAAAGCTTGTGGGGGAAAAGCCACCAAACTGGAAGAACTTCCTCAACAAAGCAGAGACTGAATGGCAGCACGATGATCTTTCTAGATTATCTTTCTAGTTCTGTCTGAGCTTTGTTTTGCTCCATTCTGGTGCTCCCATACCCCTCCCTCGCACAGCTGCAGTGGGGGTGTGGGACTACAACACTGACCCCAAATGGGAAGCAATGGGGGCACTCCGGAGCAGAGCCCTCAGAAGCGGACAATCTCTTATTTATATCATTTGCTCTTTTCCTCAGTACTGTGAGCAAACATCCATTTTGTTCCATTAGTTTAGGAATTACACTAAAAAATTAAACTATGAAACTATAAAAGGAAACAGTCTAATAAATCAACCCGCTAACTTCCAAAGCCCAAACTTCAACTGCTCTGGGCACCAAATGACTTGTTTTTTTAATCCATTCTGCAATGCGTGCCTCCCTCCCCTCACCCATACCCCTTTTAAACGTGTCTGAAATTGGGATGCATCTGACAATTACTGATGTGAGGCAGTTTAAATGGAAGTATTTTTTTTTAAGATTTTATTTATTTGAGAGAGAGAATGAGAGAGAGAGAGAGAGCACATGAGAGGGGGGAGGGTCAGAGGGAGAAGCAGACTCCCCGCCGAGCAGGGAGCCCGATGCGGGACTCGATCCCGGGACTCATGACCTGAGCCAAAGGCAGTCGCTTAACCAACTGAGCCAGCCAGGCGCCCCCTGGAAGTATTTTTTTGTAATGATACGTAAACCAATGGTTTCTCTAATAATTATGGAAATTACAGATTTGATAAAATATGACGGATGCTGTCTGAACGCCTTGGGATAGCCAGTAATGAAACATCTCCAGGAATGCATATGGGATTGAATGATCCTTATTTGGCATCAACCCACAGGCCAGTAAGAAAGGCCACCGGCCCTATATATTCTGTAGTTCCACTCTGACGGAGCCAGCCGGGCAGCGGTGTGAGCGAGCCTGCTCCCCGGGGGGCCCATGCTCCCGGTCAGCAGCACCTGAGGGAATCTCTCCTACTAAGTCACGAGGTGAAGCGCCTCTGGGGGTTGGTGCACAACCAGGCAGGCTCACCAACAGGACAGAACACAAAGGACAGCCTCGGGAATTTATTACCTGGTCACTCTCAACCGAGGAATGCAGCTGCGCAGGGCCCTGTGGCCCGTCAGCGATACTCTTCTGGTCCGTTTTACTTGGCAGATTTCTTCTACTCGAAAGCTCTCCAGCAGAAGAGTCTGTCAAACCGTCAAAATCTTTCCCATCGGATACACCCATAAACTCTGTGAAAGAATGGTCCTCAAGGATATTTGTGGTGTGTTCTACGGTCACTTCCCCGGGGTAAAATTCTCTGGTTGGCTGGCCATTTCTGCTGGAGCAGGCATCTTGTTCGGAACAGGAGCCAGTCCTACAGAGGATTTGGGGGTTTTTCTCAGGGATGCTTTGGGGCGATGGGCTCCCTTTGGCTAAGGCACTGTTTTCCTTGAGGGGCACCAAAATTATCTTCTCTTTCCCCATGCCTCTTTCTAGTTCTGTCAACTCTTTGTTTGAGGACGGTCTGAAATCGTGCACAAGTGACGGTCCATAATGCTCACTGGAGTCTGTATCCTTTGTCTGCATGGCTAGCTGGTCTGAGCTGTCACTGGAAGGGACCGCCATGTCAGACAGCGTGGCATTGGAGGCACTGTGGGAAAAGTAGCCGCTGGTAATACTGCTGGTGGTGGGGCTACGGGATACTTCTTTCTCCAAGACCCTTGAGTTCATCAAATCGACTTTAGAAGAAAACCACTCCCTGTTCTCCAAGCTGGCGTTGTAAACACTGAAGTCTGCAAACTCCACAGGTACGTAAGGCTGTGAACTTATCAGCTTCCTGTTAAGAGCTTCCAGATCATTTTCCTCCTCCTCAGAGTCCTGTAGTAATGAAGGAAAAGTCACTCATTAGCTCCTTTCAGCGACTTTATTGTCGAGACAGGTTTCAAATATATTCATATTAAAGGCTTTCACATTCACATGTTTAGTGGGTTTTTCTTTCTTTCCTTCTGAGTTTGGTTAAATCTTGTCACCTACGGTGGTGCATACGTTATTCTCAGAGATCTGTGAGCATAAACCCATTATCACCTAATATGGAGGAGATTTATTTCTTCTGTGCTCACTCAGTGCTAATTGGAAATGCTTCCTTCACTGGTTTAAGGGCAGTAGACTTTTAATTAATTTTAATTAATGATTAGTGTTCAGTTGTGATGTTTTCCCTTTTGGAATCAAATGAGGAGAGGGGCAGCTGGAGGCAGAGAAAAGCTGTTGCTTCATTTGCCCTTACAATCCTCACTTTGGGAAACCAAGCGCAGGTGAGGAAGGTACTTTGTAGGTTTCTGAGCTATTTTATGGGGGGGAGAGGGCAGTAAAATCAAGACCTCAACAGTGAAAAGAGCAAAGAACACAATTTCAACACCCGTTCCCAATGTTGTATTAAACATCGTAGGGCTGTAAAATACTAACAGTCTTAAAGTTAACACTTTCTAGGGGTTTGGAGAAGCATTGTTAGAGAATTTGGCCAGAGGTGAGGAAGGTACTGAGCCATCACTGAAAATCTCCTTCGTCAAAGAGCTTTAGAATTCTGTTTGTAAAGACTAGTAAATATGCTGAAGTGGATATTCTCAACACCCCAGTCTGTCCCTGAATGGATGATTCTTCTGTATTTGGTGGAAAACAGTATAAAGCATGTGGATGTTTTATGTTCAAATAAAAATAAATGATAAATGACACCTGGCTGGCTCAGTCAGTAGAGCATGTGGCTTTTGATCTTGGGGTTGTGAGTTCGAGCCCCACACTGGATGTAGAGCTTACTTGAAAAAAAAAATTACTATCTAGCATTTTAATTACTCTCATAAACATCTGAAGACATTGTAGATATTCCTTTCCTCTTACAACAGACTTTCAACGAGTATTCATCAGGCATCCACTATATGCCAGCCATTGTCCTAAGAACTGGGAATACCAGTGTTGAGCAAAGACAGGCACAGTCCCTGCCCTCATGGTGTTATGGCTTTGGGTCCTTGCTCTTAGAACAATCCTGGACCCTGATTCAGTGGATGGAAATTTCTTTTTTTTTTTTCAAAGATTTTATTTATTTATTTGACAGAGAGAGACACAGCAAGAGAGGGAACACAAGCAGGGGGAGTGGAAGAAGGAGAAGCAGGCTCCCCGCTGAGCAGGGAGCCCAATGTGGGGCTCGATCCCAGGACCCTGGGATCATGACCTGAGCCGAAGGCAGACGCTTAACGACTGAGCCACCTAAGCGCCTTGGTGGATGGAAATTTCATTCAGTATAATAACAGGGAGACTGTGAAACCTGCAACCAAAACATTAACCTTACTCATTAAAGGATAATTTCAAGAGGTCGAGGAGAGAGGATGGGAAAGAGGAAGCAGACAGAGCATGAGCGAAGGATATGTCAGATGGCAGTTCACAAATGAACATCAATTTCATCTGCTGCATTTTATAGTAATAATTTATTATTTATAATATTATAAATATATTATAGGCACCCCTATAGTAATTTCTTTTGCATAAGATGCTAATTACCTAAATCAATACCTTAATGCTCTTCAGTGCTCCTTAGTTTTTAAAATAACGAATATACATTACATAAAAGCATCCGGTGTCTTAATTCCATGGCTATTAATCAAAGGTGACTATCAAATACCAGCGATAAAAAATTCCAGAAATTAGCAAAACAAAATTTTGGCAACTCTAATCTTGCCATCTTATTTTTAGCTACATTCCACATTAGGTAGCACTGTCAAAAGAGGGGGTGGGGAGAATGTTTGGAAAGGAGCAAAGTTTGGACAGAATTCAATCAGTTTTTGCCTGTATTTTCTACGTTCTCTACTTGACGGGTTTAGACTCAAAATTGAACTTCTAGTGTTTGCATCTTTATATTTCCTTTTTTTTTTCTTTTTAAGTAGGCTCCATGCCCAACATGGGGCTCAAACTCACCACCTGAGATCAAGAGTCAGGCTCTCCCGACTGAGCCAGCCAGGTGCCCCCCCGCCCCCATATTTCCTTCTGATTTAAGCTGGCAAAGAAATATAATTCCCTAAGCCTAGGAGTCTTTGATGCAGTTAATTACTGAAAAGTTAGTTGGTACAAGAAAAACCAAATCTGAATGTGAGACTTAGTAATCTGGGGCTCCTTTTACGCCTGGAGTTATTTCTTCTGAAGACTGAGGAAAGGCCTGTCATCCTAAAATACAACTTTGCTGAATGAAATATTCAACCATGAAATTATTGTGCAGAAACAGGTGCATGCACATTTGTCACACTCATGAAGATAATAAAAATTATTCCCAAAGGATTAGAATGAGCTTAGGAAAAACTGAAGAGTCTACAAAACCCCCAAGAGATTAAGTTCCAATAGGGATCAGTACACAGCTGTACACCTGGGATGGGAATGGGAGAAGGTGAATGACCCAAAGAGAGAGGCTAGCGGAGTAGGGACAAGTAATTCCAGAAAAAAGAAAACTGAGGAGAGATGAAACGTTTCCCAACAGGTAAACAGACTGAAGGTTTATCAAGTTATTGCCTTCAAGGGGAAAAAGAGAGCACTTAATTGGTTCAAACTGTACCTTAAAGCAATCTGGTTAGATAGACCTTTTACTCCAGAAATATTTATCATTGTATCTGAAAGGAGACTAAACTTAGCACCTTCCTACTATGTCTTAATGACACAAAGAATTAAAACCCTACCTAAAAAGTGAAGCATGGAGTCAAGTTCTCAAGCCCCTCTACAGCTACAGTCTTCATGATTTGGTTTTTGCAATTAAGTTTATGCAACTGGTATTTACCTACAGACAAAACAGCTTGATTTTAAAAAGGGATCAAAACCCCCACGAAAGCAGTGACTCCCTGCAAGGAGTTTCACTTAATTAAAGTCATTTTCACTTCCACTGGGATGGGGTCTGTGTTGCCCTGCAGGAAGATGGTCTCTTTTTGGAAGGACTGTATCAACCTAAGGCCCCCAAACTTCTGTCCGTGGTACTAAGATGCTGGCAGCCCTTTCTAGAAACAACAGTACCAGGGCAATTGAAACTGCACTATTTTGGAGAGCACCTGGAGTCACTGGGGTCAGCCCAATTCTGCTGAGGGATAGGGTCTTTGTTCTTATGCTCTCATTAACTGTGAGACCCTGAGGCAAGCCACCCATCAAGTCCTTTGTTTCTTCTGCAAAATGGAGAAATAAACCATATGCTGTCTATGCAAGACCCAAGGGAGAAGTGATTTCCTTTACACTCTTCTGCTTCATGACTTAAAAAAAGATGGACTCCAAAGGCATACTGTTGTCTTTATCTTATTCAAACAGGACATGCAGTACATTTGTGTGTCTTCCCGAACTGATGAGACAGCAGACCCTGCTTTAAGAATCAAGGGTAGCTACGTAATACTCTATTTTATGTGAAACTCTGAAAAATGATTTCAACCTCCTTTGATCAGACCAAACCACTTATTCACACTCTTGATTTTTCAAGAATGGAAAAGGAAGGAGAGTGAATGGGGAACAAAGTAATAAAGCAGTTTATGTCCATTTGTAAGAGGAGAAATAAAATGAAAGCTTCCCGAAGAGAACCAGAACCTCAGAGCAAGCAATTAAGACTGTTAAAATCTACCAAAACATCCTGGAAAAGCTGCTATCTGAAATAAATCAAACAGTTCAACAGTTTCAAAGATGAAGAGTATTGAGACAGGTATCTTTCTCTTATTTAAAAAAAATTTTTTTTTAGGTTTTATTTATTTAAGCAATTTCTACACCCAACTTGGGGCTGGAACTCAACGACCCAGAGATCAAGAGTCACATGTTCCTCTGACTGAGCCAGCCAAGCATCCTTCTTTCTCATTTTTTTTTTTTTAATTTTGTTGTTGTTGTTGTTGTTGTTTTGAGCCAGATTTCTAAGGAGAGTAGAGGCAGATCTCTCAAGATTCCAGCAAGGAAGATACCATCAAACCCTGCTCAGCAGACTTCAAGGTGTGTTTGATCACAGAGAGCCTAACCACTGCTTAAGAGTTGCTGAGTTATGAGAAGCTGGTTCCATCCTACCCTCTGCTAGCTGAAAGTCCTGAGATGGGTTTTATCTAAAAACATTACAAGGAAAGTAAACGATGAGGCAAACTCTGTCAACAGTAAAGCCATCTGCTGGGGAGACCCAGAAGGACCACCCAGCAGTCTCTCAATAGGATGTTCTACCAAAATGATCAGTAACAGAGGTTTAAATTTAGTAGCCATGCAACGTGGTGGCAAGTTCCACGTCAACCAACAGACAGATCCAATCAGCCAGAGAGCCAGAGAGTTTGAAGGGATAACGAACTGGCCACTTGGCCTTTTTTAGCCCATGCCGCAGCTTTATTAACTAAGCGGGAGGAGGTCAAGTAAGTGACTGAGCAGTTCATTAGGATCCAGAGATACAGGGGCAGCTGTTGACGTTCACCATGTTCTGCAGTAGGACGACGATGGGGACTTGGGACAGAGCAGCCAGGAGAACACAGAGGCGATGGTGGGGAGAGGGACAGAGGTGCAGGGGAAATGGTGTCTTTTCTTCTGTCCTCAGTGGACAGGAGTAATGAGAAGGTCATTCCTGAAGATCCGCTAGCATTCCACACATGCAGACGGGTGGCCGACTGCATCTCCAGGTTAACTTCTGGTTAGGATCACGAAGTGTGCATCAGCAGCACGTTTTAGAGCCGTTAGAGGACCTCACACCAATGAGTCCTTGGACTGGGTCAGCCATGCTGCGACCGGGAGAGGAAATGTCCCGTGCGCCGCCCACAGATCAGACTGCGCACAGACGTGAACACCAAGCAGCTCCGACTCGCTCGGAGCTGCTTCACTGTTTCAAAGCCCAGGAAGCCACAGGAAAGTGAAAGCTGAGACACAAAATAAGACAACTCTTTCCAGGCCCAAGAATACAGTTTGTTTTTTTGTTTTTTTGTTTTTTTTTAACTGAGGTATCACTGATAATCCAAAGTGCCTGGTATACAGCGTCTTAAAAACTACATTCAAATCTGTAATTTGAAAACCAAGCGCTGGGGACTGACTGTTTTACAGGCAAAGTTTCCACCTACCTGTGGATGAAGTACAGATAAGTCGTGCCCAAAGCAACACTGACACCAGCGGGCTTGGGACCTATTTTGCCAGCAAATGAGAATGGGCTACCTGAGATGCCGAGCGGGCAGCGGGGGCACCGAGGGCTCGTAGCGGGGCTACAAGCTACAGAATAAGCTGGGCAAGGGCATCAGGCAACGCGGAAGGAGCTTTCAAACACACCCACGGCTAAGTGCATGATTACTCACTCCAAGTAAGTGCAACTCCTCTAGGTAGATTAACTTCAGAATCTGGGCAATATGCATCGGCACATTAGAAAGATTCACAATCAGTGACGGTGATCTCATGGTTACACTTTTTAAAGACCAGAACCTGTTAAGAGTGCCCTTTCCCCCTTTTCTAAGCAAGTTGCTACTGAGCAAAAAGATAAATAAAACTGAATGAACACTTAGAGAAAAACCACAGGTCATGGCCACATTCATGCAAGATTTCATTACCGGTGATCACATTAAAAAAAAAAAGCAAAGCAAAGCAAAAAGACCCAGTACATTCTCTTCATGTCTCCTACAGGATTTGGATGATCGTCTGTGAAGGGGCCTTAAACCCACCACCAGGCAAGACGACAGAAATAGTTCCAGAACTTACAATCTTCTTCTCGTGCTTGCTATTGTGCTCTACTGGCACGCTGCCGCCCTCGCGTCCGGAGGGCACAGTGCAGCCCGGGTTATGTGCCTGAGGTGAAGGCATGCTCTGCAAAGGTTAAGACACACAGATGCATCACATACAGAAGACGCCGACAGCCGAAATACACAGTAAGTACGTGCCAGTTAGAAAAGCAACGCGGACACTTCTAATCCCGTTTGAGGAGTGCAACCTGGCAGGCTGCAGTTAAACCACCGATGGACTCCGACGACACTACGCACACCCCACGGCAAATCGCATCCTTGGTTTTATCAACATAAAAATAAGTAAACAAATAAATAAATAGAGCCTGTCATGTTTTCCAAACACCCAAGGAACGGCTCCTTCTCACTTGGAAGAGCCGTAAACGCACAGAAAGGAACATCAAGAGCACCACGCAAGAAATCCCGCCATGACCCTGTGTGCCCCACACACGTCCACAGGCACGGTTACTGCCCCCCACGCAACACGATTCTGCTCTACTTTCCACGGTGGAGACGTGCAGCACTTACCTCCTGGCTGAGGAGCGGCCTCGCTTCCAGGGCTATCCTTTTCTGATGTTCCTCCTTTACAGGCATTAAGGGTTTGAAAAACTTTGGTGGCTGGGGAGAGAATGCTTTAAAAGGACTGACTGTTAAGGCGTGGGGGTTCTCTGATGGACAACCTGGGGAAGACAAACAGGCACGGATTGACGGGCACACTGGAAGCACGGTCATCACCTAGCCACGGGAGTATCTGGTTCGACAAAGAAATTACCAGGCTAATATTTGGCTAAAGACTAAAACCGGTGTGGGCAAGAGTGGAGATGTAGCTACCAAGTCCCAAAGAGTCAGCATCGAAGAAAGCAGAAACTGAATTTTCCACCTTCTTTTCAAGATCCCCCTGAAGCGCTGCCTATTAGACCGATTTCAACTCATGCTGATTTTCCATTACTCTGAAATTCCAGAGTCTATTAGCCTTCTGTGCATTTAGGCACATTTTCATTGCAATATCTTATTTTCTATGTATCTCATTCCACAGTTCGATTTCAGGATCTAGAATGGCACCTTACTGTATCTTTCACTGCCTATAGCAAGTAGAGGCTCAATAAATATTCAAGGAATGGATACTGTATACATTTTTTTGCAAGCCCTGTTTTTCCTCAGGCCACTTTCTCCATATGACTAAGGAAGAACAATTCTGCTTTCCTGCTCTGACTCATTTCTTACTTTTGGGGAGTCTCTTTCCCTCCTTCTGCATTTTCTTCCCAATTCACTGCTACAATGTCATTTAGTAGGCAAAATATACGGTGTAAGGTAACAGAACTGATTCACATTTTCAAAGAATGCTATTCCTCTCAGGGCACTGGGAGATTATACAGTTAGGTAATAATGCTGTCGCTGATCAAACTCATTTCTGGTACCATTTTTGAAACTGCTTTAGGAATCGAAAAATTCTCATAAAAACTCTTTTGAGTACAAAAAAGCATTACACAGGTAGATATTCTTGTGGTAAAAAATGAAGTCTAACCACAACATAATAAGATTTGTGTCTCAAAAGGGACTTCAATTTCAGGAAATGATGTGGGAAAAATGATTTGAAAATTCTGAAGTGCTACACAAAAAGCCTATTATTATTATCTGGATGATATACCGGATCCAAAAGCAAAAATAAATCAAGTAAGTGGAAATGACATGTTCTCTTCAAGAAGACAGTTTAGAATCATCCAGCACATTAGAATTTCAGGTTCCTATCTTATTAAATGCCACCTACAAAAGAACTCCCCCCCCCCCCCGATGCTTTTCCTAAGAAATTATAAAGAAAGAACACAGAAAAGCAATCTCACCACTACTTTCTTTACTCCTTCGAGGCGAATCCCTGGGTAACGTTCCGTAACAGGCTATATCCTGGTAACTGGAGCAATAGTCGGACATGTCTAATTGGTTCTCTAGCCAACCCTACAAGGGAAAGATACGGGTTAGCTGTAATTAAGTCCCTTTAAAGTGAGAAGTGAAGCCCAGATTTGAGTTTTTTCCTATTTTTTAATGGCAGTATGTGCTCTTATTTTTATTATAAAGTATTTCAAACATACAGAAAAGTATGAATGGCTGAATAATATGACAAATACTGTCATACCCAGGGTAGAGCTAGAGTTTTAATGTTAATAATCCTATCATATTTGTCCAAGATTTAATAAAATCATAACAAATGGAGTGAAATCCCCTGACTCCCTAAGGTCCCATCCATTTTCCTCCCTCCCCTGCAAAGGGAGCCACCTTGATCAATCTGGTATGTATCTAGGGTGACTGCATAATTTAGAGACCACAGTGAAACGCTTTTTGGAGTGAACGGGTTCCATTAATAATTTTGCCTGGGTAGCAGGCATACGCTAGGACTGCCCCAGGCAAACCAGACCTGGGATTTAAAAGGATCAAACTGGCATAAGATATTGGTACACTAAGGAAAGAAAACTCCATTTGTGTATCATATAAGCTTATTTAATCTCAAGCAACTTCTCAGGAGTTGGCTGCCTAAAAGACTAGATTTTAACCTTCTTGATGACATAATCCATGTTTCTACTCTTTGAATCACTCAGTCCCTCACATAATAACATAAATATAATATATGCTCCAAGCAATATTTGCTGAGAAAGGTCATGTTGCAAAATACCCTTAATTTTAAATACCTAATTTGCCTAGTTGAATTAATTTTGATTTTGCGATGGTAAATATAATGCTTTTTTTCCTTTTTTGTTTGTTTTTATTAAATTCACATATACCGTGTTATTGGTTTCAGAGGAACAGGTTTGTGATTCATCAGTCTTATATAACACTCAGTGCTCATTACAACACATACCCTCCTTAATGTCCATCACTCAGTTACCCCATCCCCCATCCCCCTCCCCTCCGGCAACCCGCAGTTGATACAATATGTTATTAAATCATTGAGTTAGACCCATAAACACACAGATGTTCAATTCGGTGTAGTACTATGCTGGTATGGAAAATATGCTAGGTACAATGTTAACACTGAGTGCATAGCAATTTCACATCAAGTATTTGAGCCTGGAAATGGACTCGTGGAGACAATGATCAGCATAAGATTAAGATGGGAAGTCCTGAGATTTTAAAAACACCAAGATACCCTAACTTTTCACGCTTCGACTCTGCTAGTAACCTAGCCATGCCCACACCACAGGTGCACACCTTATCATCTTCATCAAAGCCAGAAAGGTCTGGTCGACTGGAGGAGACCTGTAAGAGAGCCCTGGTTTTATCAATGTGGCTTATGTATTTAACATAAATTACACAGAAATACAGAAATGTAATGTCACATTTACAGTTGAAGCCTGTATGATAGTCTCAACTCCCTCTTCTTTCTACAATCCTCAGGAATAACAACCACACTAAATTTGGGGTTGATTATTTCCATACAGGCTTTGTATAGTTCTTATATTCATAAAATTGGTTTATATATAAAAATACATGCACATACTATATATAAATATATATAATGTATATGCACATGTAATATATATTTGGTGTATTTTTATAATTAAAGTAAGTGGTATCTCACCATACATGGTCTTTTTCATTAGTTTCAGAATTTATTTGTTCTATTCTAGATGGAATCTAAGCTGCTTCTAATTTTTCTCTATTACAAACTCTGATAAAATAAATTATTATTATTGTCCTAAGTACCACTCTAGCTGTATCCCACAATGATTGACTTGTATACCATTTCAACATTATTTAGTTCTAAATCCATCCTATGTTTTTTATTCTAAGTTTATTTATTTATTAATTTAAGTAATCTCTATATCCGACATGGGGCTCGAACTCACCACCCCAAGACTGAGGATTGCATGCTCTACTGACTGAGTCAGCCAGCCAGGAGCCTCCTCCTGCATTTCTATTAGGAGCTCTAGAGGGTATGTGAAGGCCTGGAATCTCTGGGCTGTAGATTAACGCATATGCACCTTCAACTCTGCTCTTCCATAGCAATTCTGGGGTTAGTTTATGAAATCCTACAAGAAATTATGTTGGGAATTTATAGATTAGTTTAAGGAGATGTGCCAATTTTTTGGATACTGCGTGTTCCCATCAATGAGCACAGTCTCTCTTTCTGTGAGTTTAGGCTTTATTTATGGTGATAGCCGTATTCAGATTTGGTTTCTGTAGTAAGAAAATTCCATTTTGTTGAAGCTTGTTTTACATTTACTGCTATAACATTATTCATAGTTTGCTCTTACGCTGTCTAAATCTTTGTCCTCTCTGTAGTGATATGTCCCTTTTTATTGTCAATAATATTGGAATTAATATCCCAATATTTTCTCTCCTTCCCCAGTTAATCTTAACTAGAAGTCACTCTATTTGACCAGTCTTTTCAAAAAGCCCACTTTTCAGCTTTGTTGATTCTCTTGTTGGTCTTCTATTTCATACATCTCTGTTTTAATCTTCATACACCTTCTTTGAATTTATTATAATTCTGCTCTAGTATTATTACCTTTAAGATTTTTTTATTCATTTTGTTTTTTTGATTTAAAAATCTTTTATCCATAAACACTTCTCTGTGAATCTCTAAAAAATACATTATTCCTCCTCCCTTTAAAAAAACCATAACCATAGGGGTCCTGCCTGGCTCAGCTGGAGGAGCGGGCGACTCTTGACTCATGAGTTCAAGCCCCATGTTGGATGTAGAGATTACTTACAAAAATAAATCTTAAAACAAAAACAAAAGTAGAATATCATTATCACATTGTAAAAAATTAAATAATTCCTAGATAGTAACCGATATCGCCCAGTGTTCATATGTCTCAGACACATTGTCAGTTAATTCTGAATCAGGATCACAATAGTTCACACGTTTCCTTTTTCTACATCATTTGTTCCTATAAAGTTTCCCTTTGCTAATGGAGTCCCTTTGGTGTCACTTAACATTCTCTTTTGTCCCCCATAAATATCAGCAGTCAGATTCAGAGTCTTGATCAGATGTAGGTTCATTTTCTAGGGGGCTAAGGGTGGAGAGAGAATACTCCTTTAGAATCTGTCTTTACCTTTTAGCACAGATGTTTCCCTCCATGTTTTTTACTCTTCTTTTTAATACAAGAGCCATACATCCCTAAGAGTCGCTCTTGTTCTTTCATTTTTCTCTACTGTCTAGTATTCAGTGGTAGAAACGGAAAAATAGGGAACTCAGAGCCTAGTTTCCCTCTAAGTACTTCACCTGCATCCCACAAGTACTGATGTGTGTACCAGTTTCTATTTTTCAATTTACACTGTATGAGTCTCTTATTATCAGTTTCTAAATAATCGCACTGTGGTCAGAAGTAACCTGTATGTACACCACTATAGGGATGTGCTGGGATCAGCTCTGTAGCCTGCTCTAAGACAACTTTTATACATGTTTACCATGTTTTTAATCATTTCCTGGCAATTCTGGAGAGGAGCAAGGTAATGATATTGTGCCCTTCCTTGGGAGGATCTTTTATTCTGCTGCTTCTGGAGAAGAGACTGCTTTGAAATTGTCCGTGCACTAGTTTGTCCCATGACCGCGTCCCCTCCACTAAGCAGTTCCTGTCAATTGGATTTTCTAGATGAACTGGTTAAGAATGAGAATCGAATGGTCAATGGAGAGACCACAGACCAGGGGAGTGTGGACACGGAGGTACCCAGCGCCCTACCACACTGATGGGCAGCACAGGAAAATCCACCCAGGCGACGAGGACAGAGCAGCACCCTCCAGGTGCTATAGCTACCACCCTTAAACCAACTACATTCAATTTAGGTCTCAAGAGACGCCTTTCAAGGACGTAACTTTCTGAAGAGAAATCCGAAAGATTCCACTAAAGGCGCGGGCATGGGATTCTAACTGCACTCTCCGGTGTGTTTCCCTGGGAGAGCGGAGAGGCTTGGCTGTACGGGATGCCCACGCCAGGACCCACATGCCCTTCCCAAACCCTGAGACACGTCACCGAAGCAACAGACCCTCTGCAGGGGTGCTCACATTATGAACGTTTGGTGTGCTGAGACTCCTCCTCAGGTGCCGAGCTTTGGTGGACAGAGCTTCTTTGACCGTGACCGCCTGCAAAGGTCAAGGTAACATTTGTTTTTCCCCCTCTGATGACAAATAATATATGTTTGTTGTGGAAGGTTTAGAAAATAATAGAAAGACACATCATTTCAATGCCACACTCCCTCCCATAGTTGCAAAAGCTGGACTCTTATGGTCCCCCCTAATTTCTCTTTCCTTAATCTACCAAAAATGCTTTCCATACATAAAACCAGGACAACTGCTGAAATGAGGACATTTATGTGGTAGATTTTTTACAGAGGTAGACAGAGAAAACGGAGAAGAAATACCCCTAACGACAGATCTCATTTGCAAAACGACCATCAACTTTTATGCTGTTTGTGTTTTATTCATGCAGCAGTTTTGGGGGGATTTCCACTAAAGGCAGATTTTTCTGACAGATGCCAATCTTAGTCCTCTTGTTGCTCACAATGCACTTTCCATGAACTTCAACTGCTGCTTCTATGGATGACAATTCCTGTCTCAGAGTTCCACTGCCTAGTGGGTTAGTTTCATGTCAATGTCCTGCTATTGCTGCAGAAGTTAACCTAGACCCCCCCAAAATTAGGGAAACAGTAACAGCATGTGGCTAAGCACATGGACTCCGGAGTCAAGCCCTCCTGGTTTACAACCAACTTTGTACCAACTTAGCGGTGTAGCCTTGGGCAGGCTAGCTAACTTCTGCGGGCCTCAATTTTCTCACTTAGAAAAGGGGATTCTGGGGCACCTGGGTGGCTCAGTTGGTTAAGCAACTGCCTTTGGCTCAGGTCATGATCCTGGAGTCCCGGGATCGAGTCCCGCATCGGGCTCCCTGCTTGGGAGGGACTCTGCTTCTCCCTCTGACCCTCCCCTTTCTTGTGCTCTCTCTCATTCTCTCTCTCAAATAAATAAATAAAATCTTGAAAAAAAAAAAAAAAGAAAAGAAAAGGGGATTCTGACAGTGTCTATTTCCCTAGCAGGGCCATCTTGAAGATTAAATGAAAGAATGTATCTAAATTACTTGGGCACAGTGCTTAAGTAGAAGGTACTGAATAGAATGCAGACATTATTTTCATTTTTGCTACTTTGTCCGAAGAGATTGCTACTCAAGTTTTCCTTCTCTGATAGATGCAGAGGGAAGGTGTTTGGTAAATAAATTCGTCTTTGTCCACTTGGTTGGGGGGAGGCTAGTGCTCTTGCCCTCTGGTCCGGACACTGCTTCTACTTGCCTGCCGGAGCCGTTCAAGGCTCAGAATGTTCTCCACCTGCAGCACGCCACGCGTGTATTTCTCTATGTAGGTCTCCCCATCTGAAGTGCCTTCATTTTCACTCCTTGCTGCCATGAGAGCCAGTGTTTCCCGGTCCTCAATCTCCTCTGTTGCCTGAAGGGACAATAAGACAATTAACTTTCTTTTTTTCTTTTAATTACAATACTTTCATGTGAACAATATTTTTATCTAAACTGTGGTGAGAAAATGATTTAGAAGTTCTAAGAATCAACACATTCTCTAACACTTCAATTTTGATATTTTTAAAAAGTAATACGTATATTTACCTTTGGTATATTGGATACTATTTCATAGGTTACACCACAGGAATAAAATATATTCTTCAATGATATTCTCCTCTTCAGACTCTGGGTGAAGCTCTGTTAGGAAAGGAAAGCTGAATTAAGCGATGTGAAATACGTAAGTTATTTGGCATTTTACAAACTGTAGAAGCATTATCAAGTACTATGTTTTTGATACACCTACAACAACTCAGAAAAATGGAACTGAAAAACCCTTGTCTCTGACCCTGAAGTACAACAGTGTCCTTCATTTGGGGTTTATAGAATTTGTAGTCCATTCAGGGATTTTGGGGGTTGTGCTTCTTTCTCATTGGCAGCTTTCCTTTTGATCTTGATAGGGTTATTTATTTATTTTAAAGATTTTTTTTAAAAGATTTTATTTCTTGCCTTGTCAATTTTTGCCATTCTAAATGGTGTAAGGTGGTATCTGAATGTGGTTTTGATTTGAATTTCCCTGACGGCTAATGATGATGAACATTTTTTCATGTGTCTGTTAGCCATTTGTATGTCTTCTTTGGAGAAGTGTCTGTTCATGTCTTCTGCCCATTTTCTGACTTGATTATTTGTTTTTTGGGTGTTGAGTTTGAGAAGTTCTTTATAGACCTTGGAAATCAGCGCTTTGTCTGTAGTGTCATTTGCAAATATCTTCTCCCATTCTGTGGGTTGCCTCTTTGTTTTGTTGAGACTATGGACTCCAAGAAACAAACTGAGGGTTCTAGAGGGGAGGGGGGTGGGGGGATGGGTTAGCCCGGTGATGGGTATTAAGGAGGGCACGTAGTGCATGGAGCACTGGGTGTTACACGAAAAAAATGAATCATGGATCACTACATCAAAAACTAATGATGTATTGTATGGTGACTAACATAATAAAATTAAATTAAATTAAAAAAGATTTTACTTATTTATTTGAGAGAGGAAGAGAGAGAAAGCCCTAGTGGTGGGGAGGGGCAGGAGAGGGAGAAGCAGACTGTCCGAGGAGCAGGGAGCCTGATGCAGGACTCAATCCCAGGACCCCGGGACCATGACCTAAGCCAAAGGCAGATGCTTAATGACTGAGCCACCTATTTATTTTAGAGAGAGCGCACAGGCAGGAGGGACAGGAGGAGAGAGAATCTCAAGCAGAGTTGGACGCTCAATTGCCTGCACCACCCAGGCGCCCCATGATCTTGATAGGGTTTAATCAATCCTCGTATAGAAGAAAACTGGAGAGGATCCATTTTGTTGGCAATACCTGTGGGATGAGATCTGGGAAACAGCAAGGATTTATTTTGGGCCTACCCCTTGTCCTGTTTTGTCACTAACCTGCTTGGCCTTGGCACTTAGCCTTTTTCAAACAGTGACATGTCATAGCTCCACTGCCTCTTAGGATTATGGGTCTCAAACGGGCCAAGGGGGAATGTCCTTTGGTGGGTGACATCCACCTGTGCTGTCCTCATGCCCCGTCATCTGGGGTCAATAAGAATCAGGCTGTAACTTGGCTAGTGTGGTGACAATTTGCACATCCACTTATCAGCACCACAAAACACGACTTTATGATAGAGGGAAGAAAGAAACGTTGAGCTCATGTAGGCAACAGCAGAATCAGGCCCTGTTACTACCTGTTTGTTGTAAATATTGGCTGCAATCCGTTTCCGTAATACTAACTCCATAGCAGCCGGGTGGCTGAGCTGGACCGTGGTTTTCACTATCAGGTAAATCCTTTCGTTCTGGGGCGTGACCCTATTCAGGTGAATGGAATCATGCACTGAGGAGTCCCAAGAGGCTGTGGCTGAAACCTAAGAACAGGAGAAGGGTTGGGGACATGGAAAAGACCCAGCTCAGGGGCTGAGGTTCGACATCACACGTGAGAGCGAGAAGAGAAACGCAACCCCACTGAATCATACATGTTTCTCCTCACTTCTGAGTGACAACACACATTCAACTTTTTAAAGCCCCCAGTCCTCTCCCCCAAAGCAGACCACAGCAGTTTAACGGGAAGACAGGCCTGTAGGCAGGTGCACTCATCTGAAGCCCAGGAAGAGAACCGTAGGGGTCAATTACCTCCTCATCACTGTGCTTTATGATGGGCAGGTAGAAAAACTGGCTGCCGTGCTCCTTGGGCAGGATGGAGTTCACGCCCGACGCGTGGGGGCCCACGAGCTGCTCGTTGGCACTGAGGTCATCGGCTGACCACGTCCAGGGCACAGAAACAGAAGTGGAAGGAAGTCACTTTTTAAGCAAGCACTGAAAATTTTTATTTTTTTAATTTAATTTTATTATTATTACTTTTTAAAGATTTTATTTATTCGTTTGACAGAGAGAGACAGCAAGAGAGGGAACACAAGCAGGGGGAGTGGGAGAGGGAGAAGCAGGCTTCCCACTGAACAGGGAGCCCAATGCGGGGCTTGATTCCAGGACTCCAGGATCGTGACCTGAGCCGAAGGCAGATGCTTCACTGACTGAGCCACCCAGGCGCCCCAGCACTGAAAATTTTTAAATATGCTTTCCACAGATGACTTTTTGCACTTTCATTTTTTTCTTTCCTTCCTTATCCCACAGTGGAAATAGAGATGCTAATTCCTCACAATAGGTCTTATCCTTTCCAGAAACAACTATGAGAGCCAAAAACGTACCCCATGAGTCTCTAACAAAAGGGACAGATATATTCCATATGCAATCCTAGGAGCAGAGATTTTCTCTACAAAAACACAGCTGAGACTGTGCTGCTTTCTGAGGTCAAATCCTCGTGTAACCTGGTGTCACGCTTGCGTCCTACTTATACAACTTACACATGATTAGAGATTTGAACAGCTAAATGATCAATCTGGAATCAAAGTTCCAAGCACTTGGGAGAAATACAAAGATCATCTTCTTCCAATGCCCTAAGCCATGTGGGATTCACCCTTCATAAATTTCTATACGTGGTCATCCAACCATTGTGCGTATCCCTCCAATAACAGGGAGCCCACCACTTCATGAGGCACACATCCTACTTCCAGGATCTTAAACAATTCTTCCTAGGAAGAGCCAAAGTCACCCTCCCCAGGCCCTTCCACCAAAAGACTGGTTTCCAGGCTATGTTTTGAGATTCCAGGGGCCACGTGCGGAAGAGCTTGCCTGAGCCTACCTATCACCCCACTTGGCAACTCTGCCTTTGTAGTCTACATACAGGCTTCCATTTAAGATTTCATTCTGAAAATGGATTTTCCTGCTAAAATACATTGAGGACCATCATTCTTGGTTCACGCAGGTTCGATCCAATTGCTACAGTAAAGAACAACCCTTAATGCAGGGTTTACACTATAATCATATTCTGGCATTGGCACTATGGGGGGTGGGGGGCAAATGGCACTAATCAGAAATGCAGATTCCTAGGGCCCCGCAAAGCCTAAAGGTTCAGAATCTCTGAGGGTGATTACTTTCTCAGGTAATTCCTGTGTCCATTGATGTCTCTCAACTGTCACTGTTTTGACATTTTTTGTGTGACATTTTTTGAGTTATGACACCTCTCTCATAACTCTATGGGAGAGAGTTATCTCTCATAACTCTTTTTAAGACTAAATATCCACGTCTCTCTTCCAGTGATGCTACACGTCAAGGTTTATACATTTGGTTGGACTAAAAATGTCACCTAGATACAGCATATGAGTGATTAGAAAAGTCATTTAATTTAGGGAATCAAAATCAGGTGGGTCTGAAGAGATTACAAACCTAAATGAAATGCGAGGGCCCCTCGAACACGGATCTGCTTACCGTTCAGATCAAGGAAGAGAACTGGTATGTGAGTTTCCATTCCAGGTGGTGGGACCCTAAATTTAACAACAAAATTTAATCACAACAAATACGTGTTTTACATTGTGTTAGATAATCAAACACCACAGAGGCATGGAAGCGGAAAAGAACCACTATGGGGACAGAGATTCTATTCGTGAAATATTTGCACTTTTTTCTTTTTTTTAAGATTTTATTTGAGAGAGAGCGAGAGCAAGCACAAGCAGGAGGGGATGGCAGGCAGAGGGAGAAGCAGGCTTCCCGCCGAGCAGGGAGCCCGACGCGGGGCTTGATCCCAGGACCCCGGGACCATGACCTGAGCCGAAGGCAGACGCTCAACCGACTGAGCCACCCAGGCGCCCTATTTGCACATCTCTTGATGTCCCTGTGAACACACATCATGAGAATTATGTGACTTCCATAAAGAACCACCAGTTATATAAATCAGATGTAATTAATTGAAACAAAGATTATTTGACGGCTTTCTAGAAATAGCCCTAGTGATGGGAAAAAGGGAAGGGATGCTGTTAAGAGTAGAGACAGGGGGCAGGATCAGAACCCAGAGGAAGGAAACAAAAAAGACAACACTGTAAAAGCGTAAAGCAGGAGAGAATGAAAGACCTATTAAGGGAGGAAGGGTTGTCTACGAAAAAGACCAAAGCAGTGTTTTATCAAAAACTGGCCCGTATGCATCTGAGTCACCCGGGGCGGGGGGAAGGCTCTGAAAATGAAAAGTCCTGGGCCCATCCTTCCTCTTGTAAATCAAAATAACGAGAGACAGGACCCAGGACTCCCCATTTTACAGTCAAGATGACCTGAAGTTTGGAAATGGCTCAAACGAAAGTCACGGGGCTAAGGAGAAGGGCTGTCTAGACAGGGCCTCAGGGAGGGGACCAAGACTGGGGATGAGGTGGCCGTCTGCAGCCACGTGGCTGGCAGACAGACGGCGCGTGTGCCCCGCAGGACTCTGGGACTGCAGGGAGAAACATCAGGTCACAAATTATGTGCCAGAAAATTCAGGTTTGCTGGTTTCATAATACTATCAACTCCATTATACTTCCCTTTATCATTATAGACGCAAATAACACCACTGATGTTTCTGCGCCTACCCTAAAGAGACCATGTGGGCATACACGCCCTCTGTTCAAAAGGAGTCTGATTTCTCCTAAATGCCTAGGACATACTCTTGTAATAAGAATGAGAATAAGCAGCAGCAGGAGTAGTTACCACTTAACAAATGGGCACCAACAAGGTGTTTTTAATACATTATCTCTAATCCTTCCAACAGTACCAAAAACGGGGCTCCATTCATAGATTAAGAATAAAGCCTTGGGGCGCCTGGGTGGCTCAGTCGGTAACGTGTCTGCCTTCAGCTCAGGTCATGATCTCGGGGTCCTGGAATCGAGTCCCACATCGGGTTCCTTGCTCAGCGGGGAGCCTGCTTCTCCCTCTGCCTCTGCTCCTCCCCACTGCTCTTGCTCTCTCTCTCTCTCTTTCTCTCAAATAAATAAAATCTTGAAAAAAAAAGAACAAGGCCTCAGAGAAGTTAACGACATTTAACATTGCAGCTGGAAACTCAATCCAGATCTATCTGACTCCAGAGCCTAGGATAACATGCTGTTTCTGATGAGCACTGGGATGGACTGATTAATCAACTGACTGACCATGGTTACTTAGGGCTCAGGACCTGACTCTCTGCTAGGGACCAAACTGAGCAGGCACGAAGGCCAGGAAGAACATGTATCTTCTCCCCTCTTCAAGCAGACTCTGGATACACCCTTCTTTTAAGCCGAAATAAGAGAATTTCTGGGGATGAGGAAACCCTGTCCAAGTTGCTCATGTGGAGAAACTGAGAAGTGTGGTATTTGCTTCCTGGCCAGGTAATCAACAGACACTCCCCGGCTTCCTGGGAGAGGAAGCTGGCTGCCGTGGGGAAGGAAAAAGGGAAGGCGGCACGAGACATGGGTGGTCCTTCCCTGAGCAGCTCATGGCACTCAGCATGGACCGTGACAGTCCTGGAAAGTCACTCGCACGACTCTGGTGCAGGCCGTCTGCCCCACCCTGTCAGGCCACTCACCAGTGGGCGGGCGCCCCAGGGACCCCGCTGCCGGGGGCAGGCACCAGCACGGCGTTTCTCTCCTCGGTCAGGCCCACCCACTGCTCCACAAGCCGGGCTTCCCGCTCCACGTCGTCCTCCGTCTTCTCTGCAGGACAAAATGAGGGGATGAGCACCAAGGCGGGGGAAAAGACAATTTCCAGACTTAAAACAAACAGGTTTTCACTTGGTGACATACCCAAGTGGCTGGAACATCCATGATGTTCCAAAAGAGGATGGGAGGCTTTGAAGTTCCAGCCTGAGCACCCAGACAAGCTCAGAGAGGCTAGGATTCTCACTTGATGGACCTCCGGGTAGGGAAATGGAGAGAGCATCAGGATGAGAACACGGGTTATGTTTCCTGGGTCTGCACTCTGTGGAAGTTACTCGACAGACAAGTCTGGGCTTCCTAACCCATCAAATAGGGCTCACACAAGTCACGTCTACTTTACACTCTTGTTGGGAAGAGCCAGTGACATAATGGATGTGACACTGCATTATAAAACTATACACTACTGTACAGAGGATTAAAACACACCACACTCTGTAAGACTAACTTTACTGTCCTTTATGTTCCTTACTAAAGGGACTTTACAGAACATATTTTGAAACCCTCTGATTCATAATTCCACCCTGGAGCTATCTGGGTAGAGTCAAAGCGAGTTTCCATCAGCAGCGTGAGCTGCTACAAACTGACATCAAGAACGCTGAGCCAAGATGTTCTACTGAGCGGGGAGCTTTTGCTAACTTCTACCTGAAATGGATGAACACTCATAATGTGTCCTTTGATGCAAAACCCACCACAATGCATGGACCATCAAGTTGGGGTGAGAAACTGAGGGTTTTAAGAACATAGCTCTACCCTGGAGCCCACATGGCTGCCACCAGCAAAAGCAAACTGCGTCCCTGGAGCTGAGTGGCCAGGAGGCCCACCTGTACCAGCTGAGCGCATCGCTGCCGCCCGACAGGAGCTGGGTGCTGACCTGCCACGTGTGACCCGAGAGCTGCTGTCAAGTCCCAGGTCTGGAGCCCGGAACGCCTCATAAGGACACGTGGGTTCTGATGGCATTTGCATTCTTCAGAACTAAATGCGAGTTTAACGTTTAACGTCACAGTTCACTCAGAGGCTTATGAACGTTTATTACTTTCCAATCCGATACCATGCCAAAGGAGTCACTACTGTCTATAATTGTTATGAGGTCAGAACACTAAGAACATATTGTTCCGACCACTGTCTAGAAGGGAAAAGGCCACTCCCGGGAAAGAGTTTAATCTCACATACCTTTTTTATTGCTGACTTTTTTAATCTGCTCATCTAAGTACTCTCGTCGTTTGATGAGTGCGTCAGACCACCTCTCTCTCACACAGTTTAAGTCTTCTTCCTGATGTTGGGGAGGGAAAACATTTTCCTGTAGAATACATAGACGACTCTTTTTTTTTTTTTTAAGCAAAGATGTTTACATGGATCAGGAAAGTTTTCATTCGGAAAGGCCATTGAACACCGCTGTGTGATTAATATGCAAGAAAGCAAAGAGGCCTCAGAAACACAGCATGCTGATCAAGGAACCCATTACTCAGAAATCAGAGCCCCTGGATTGCCAAAAGGATAATTATACTTAAAAGCAAGAGAAGCTCAAACTACACCAGCTGTGGGGATGATTCTTGTGTGTGTGTGTGTGTGTGTGTGTGTGTGTGTGTGTGTGTGTGTGTTTAAATCAGAGCTATTCATTTAAAGGATGTGTGATTCCAAGCAGAAGGACACCATGAACAGAGCCCAAATCATGGAACAGCGAATGGAACGGAAAAAGAGAAAACAGGCATTTTCATAGTTCATCGTTCAATGGCTTCGAAACATGTATTTTCCGAAATGCAAAGAACAGATCAGCAGAGAACCTTTCAAACTTGCTGCCAAGATTTTACCTCCAACCACTACCATAAGGCTCACCAAAAATCTCCCATGCAAACAGCCAACATGCAGCCAGCCATGCTTTAAGAACTCCCAGAAGCAGCCGCTGGGACTTGGCCGTGAACAACGTGGCCGGAAGCGCACAGACAGCAGCAGGACGTTAGTTAATAGCATTGCTGAGATCCAAGGGGAGACTGGGATTTCACCCTTGAAGCTGGTTTTCGTTTGCTTGTTTTCTTTCTTAGTAAAGTTATGAGGGAAAGAAACCCATCAATTCTACTCAAAATGCTCTCTGACTTGCCTCATTCCAGTCTAACCCTTAAGACGTGGCATTAAGAGCGGACGGCAGGGGACTTCTGAGGCTCTATCTGCAATGTACCCACAGTTCACATACAGGAAGGCACCCCGGGAAAACTGTGGAGAATGAGTATAAAGACTGGGAACCAAACCCAGAAAACTTCACCTTGATTTGCTGCCTTGCCTATTCCTGTCACCCCACATTCCGTGACAGGAGGCTGGCCAGTGCCGACTAGGGATGAGTTCACAGGTGCCTTTTTTTTTTTTTTTTCCTGAATTTCCAAAAAGAAAAAGCTGAGATTTAAATTCTCCAAGTTATGTATAATTAAGCTGGGTCCTAATGACAGAAAGAAGCTGGCTAACCCAAACTAAACTATGTGCATGACATGTTTTCAATTTCCTATCCAGCAAGAGACTTTTAAACTAAAACTGCGTATTAGAACAGTCCTACTCTCTTGGACGTGAGGCACGAAGTGCAGTTTTGCATAGAAAACACAAGGTTCAACTGAAAGATTGTGGATGGACGATTCCACGGTTTTTAAAATCATTAACTTAATACAGTGATAATGGTCTTGCTTCGAAAGTCTTTACAAGCTAATTCAAGATAGCAGAGCAGCAATGCAGTATCCGATCGTACAGTCTGAACGGAGAAATCTATGGCACTAGTATTGTATCCCTGATTATGTTTAAAGCAAATCCAAAGCGAGTGAGCGTCTACATATTCTTGCTCCATGATCCTCCTTCCTCCTCCCTGCCCTGTGCTTTGCAGATGCTAGCCATTAGCAGTAGCTGTGCCCCATGCCACAGAACGAGAGCAACGATGATACCTGATAACTATCCATATCATCACCATCCTCATCATCTCTCTGGGAGGAAAAAAACAAACACAAAGGACATGCATTTTTGTTTCTCAAACAGCACACAGGTAATTCTTTAAGCGTAACACACACATTACAATGGACAGCACACGGAACACCCAGCATAATAAAACATTTAAATGAATTGCAAGGTTTAGTGGATTTAATTCACTCGCCTCTAAGAATTTGAGTTTTGTTTTGTTATGTTTTTAATAAAGAAAGCAACCATTTAAGAAAAAAAAAAAACAAGAACTCTCTTCGATGGGACTAGGAATCACCCTCACTGGGCCAGGCCTTACCCTGTCATTATGCGAATGGCGCATATGCATTTCTGGGTGGGCTATCTGAGATTTGGAACGGACTCAGAAGGACAAAATGGTAGAACTAGACTCTCCTGCTCAATCTCTTAGTTTAGCTGTGAGGCAGAAGGGGCCCCGGAGGATGAAATGTTTTAACCCAAGGATCACACAAATGGTGGCAGGGTCAGGATGGGGTGCCAGGCTGCTAGTCACCCCACTCAGTGTCCTTTCCCCCTGCACCACACCACATGCACTGAGGAAATCCTCACAGGTGAAAGCCCACCGGGAGCCTCAGGCTATTCACAGACAGGCTTCCTCAGCGTACAACGGTCTCAAGAACACAGCCCGCCATGCTGAATACTGGATCCACTGTTGTCCATTACTGGTTATGTTAGCATCATACCAATCAGTTGAGAAAAATCAGAACTGTCCTAAACCCACGGCAAGAGTTTACAATAATTGTATAAAGTAACGATTCTGGCAAAAACATTTGACAAAACAAAACCACCATGTTGAGAATAAAAGGATTTAGTTGAGACAGGTTTCCTTAGACAGAAGAATAAGGAAACTCCCATTTGTAGGAAAATAACCATCTACAGGGAGGCAGGTTCTACTCAATATGAACCCTGGCCCATGTAATGATCATCTTTGGCTTTTTTCTAGTTACTGGAGGGTTAATATTCAAACAGGCAGTGAAGTGGTCTAGTCATAAAAAGACAAACTTTTTTTTTTTAAGTGCTTTAAAAATATAATTACATTACTCTCATATGTAAGTATGCTTCAATATATACTGCTTTTTAAAAGTGCTTTAAAAATACAGTTAAACATTCTCTGCATAGATTTCAAAATCCACTTTTTTTTTTTAAGTTTGGAACCCACCGTTATCATTTGAGTAACTAACTTACTAAATGCATGCCTAATACTGAAGTACTTTTTCTTTTTTCTTCAAGATTTTATTTTTTAAGTAATATCTATATCCAATGTGGGGCTCAAACTCAAAACCCTGAGGTCAAGGGTCCCATGCTCTACTAACTGAGCCAGCCAGATACCCACTGAAGTAATTTTTCTTGACTTAATTCCCCATATTACTGAATAAAGTACAAGTAGCTTGAGTTTATCATTACTATTTTCTAGACTAGGGAGATTCTTCTATTAACTGAGAACTAGCCTGAGCTTTCATGATGTATAACTTGTGAAATCAGCATATTCTGGACTGGCTTGAGCTACTGCATCAGAATATTTCTAAAGTACTACGTCAACAAAATAAGTTCTGGATGTGACTTTGAGCATGGCTGCAAAGAAAAATAAGAGCTTTAAAATAGTCACAGTCTAGGGGCGCCTGGGTGGCTCAGTCAGTTAAGCATCCGACTCTTTAATTTCGGCTCAGGTCATGATCTCAGGGTCATGGGATCGAGCCCCACACCGGGCTCTGTGCTCAGCGGGGAGTCTACTTCTTTCTCCCTCTCCCTCTGTCCTCTCTCTCCAAAATAAATAAAATTTAAAAAATCTTTATAAAAAAATTAGCCACAGTTTATTGATTGATTTTTTAAGCAGGCTCCATGCCCAGCGTGGAGCCCAACAGGGGGCTTGAGAACTCACAACCCTGAGATCGAGACCTGAGCTGAGATGAAGAGTTGGCCGCTCAATGACTGAGCCACTCAGGCGCCCCGAAATCGTCACAGTTTAAATCTGCATGACTGGCACTAAGTTCTTTAAAGAGCATTTAGCACTGGGGAAAGCTCGAATTTTGACAAAAACGAGTTTTAACTTAGGAGGTAGAGCAGTTTTAGAAGTGCAAATAATCAATCTTTATAAGGTTCTTCAAATGGGAACATGAGCCAGTTGGTGATCCCTGTTTTATAGGTCTTGATTTAGGATGTAAATTCAGAGTTCTATCTAAGGTGAGAGATTTACTAAGCCACAAAATCTTAGTATAGACTGGGATCTCAGGGAATTATTAAGTCTCCTTCATCATTCTGGAGAAGAGAGAAGGGGAACGAGAGGTTTGCATTATCCCAACAAGGTAACCAGGAAGGCCGTGCTAGACTGAAGAATCCAGGTCCCCTGGCTCCAGGCTGGCGACCTCTCTACCAGGCCCGGCAGCACCCCCCAAAGTTGATGGCTGAGTGAGGGACTGAGCTGGGATGAGAATCCATATAACCCAGTCTCCTACTCCAGACATGAGGAAAAGTCTGGGGGAGAAGCCTACCCTAGAAGACAAGACTGTCCTCAGGCCTTCCTTCATACTCTCTCCGGCTCTGAGAACCAGGGGCAATTTTGGCCTGGGACAGGGAAGGCAGCGTTTGACAAAACTATGCCTTCCTAAGGCCTCATAGGCCAAGCCAGTGTTCCTTCTGGCTTTCAGAAAGTCTTTGCCTGAATGCCAGGGAGTGCAAGGAAACTGAGACTGAAGATGAATCATTTTCAAGACAGGCTGGGCCTCTGCCCAGACGCCACAGAGAAACGTCACAACAGGGCGTGCTCCCTCTCTCCTGTGGTAGTGAGGCAGCCAGAGTTCAACGGGCTGATTCCTCCCCTAATTCATACCTGACAGTAAACTGGGGACTGAGCGAAAGCACATGCCTTCTTTCAGGCCACTGAGGGCAAGTTCCTAATCTCAAAGTTCATTCTCACGGAGTGATGAAGAGATGGGGTTGGTAACATGAAGATTCATTCTTTGATGTTTTCATCTTTCACTTTTTATAAATATTTACTTACTTATTTATTTATTTATTTATTTATTTATTTTTAAGATTTTATTTATTCATTCATGAGAGACAGAGAGAGAGAAAGAGAGAGAGGCAGAGGGAGAAACAGGCTCCCAAGGAGCAGGGAGCCCGACGCGGGACTCGATCCCAGGACCCTGGGATCATGACCTGAGCCGAAGGCAGACGCTTAACCATCTGAGCCACCCAGGCGCCCAATATTTACTTATTTATTTAAAAAATAAAGTCTGCACCCAATATGGAACTCACGACCCCAAGATCAAGATTCGCATGTTCTTCCAACTGAGCCATCCAGGTGCCCCCCAATCTTTTAATTTTAAAATGAGAACAGAAGATTTAGTAAAGGAGGATTTAATGGACAAAAATGATCATGAAGACAACTTTTAATTGGGAAAAAAAAAAAAAAAGGAAAGCTTTCAAAGAACTGCTTAATTATGCCAGCGCAGGGCGCCTGGGTGGCTCAGTCGTTAAGCGTCTGCCTTCAGCTCACGTCATGATCCCAGGGTCCTGGGATCGAGCCCCGCATCGGGCTCCCTGCTCAGCGGGAAGCCTGCTTCTCCCTCTCCCACTCCCCCTGCCCCCTGCTGGTGTTCCCTCTCTCGCTGTGTCTCTGTCAAATAAATAAATAAAATCTTTAAAAAAAAAATTATGCCAGTGTACGGGGGCAATTTTATATTAATAAAAGTGGACTGGGCCAGGCAGCCATGCCAAATATCCAACATAACCTAACTGGAGCCAGACAGAAAATGAAATCTGCCTGAAGTAAATGAGTAACATATCATTCATATGTGTGTTTACAAATAAAATTATTACTAATCAACACTAAGCTGGTATAGTATTTCACAAATCTCGTAAAAAAGGCAATGGATGGAAATGTGAAGGGAGGGCTACACATAAGGTCAGGACAAGGAGTTCGGTCATATTCCCCAAAGGTCTCGAGCCCAGATCACTGACTACCTTTCTATGCATTCGCTGGTCCTCGCTGCAGACTACTTCCAATGTGCTGGTCTTACCTGGTAACTGTCCAGCCCTCTCTGCAGCTTGGTGGACCTGGCAGTGACGCAACCAATGGAGACAGACAGGATGGCTTCGACCATGAGTGGCAGCGTCCCGGAATGCTGCACGGGTTTCACCGTGACTTGCACCCTCCGGGAGTGACCCTGCAGAGGGCGGGGGGTGGGGGCAGAGGGTGCCAGGAGTGGGAAGGGCAAGGAATGGGGGAACAGGACAAAGGAAGAGAAGAGAATCAGGGAATACAGAAGCCCACAATTAGAAAATTCCCAGAAACGGTGTGTAAGAGTGGGACAAAGAGAAAACAAAAACAAAGAAAACCAAGCCTAGTACCTGTCTGAGTTGGAAGATGCCTCCCGTGTTGACATCTTTTGCCTGGTGAAGTTCCACTGCGGTGTATTCTCCTAGCTCGTTCAGTTCCAGTATGGAGAGCCACATCTCTATTCTCCGTGTTACCTCATTCCACCTGTGCAAACACGTGCCCGTGGACAGCAACGTCAATGCCCAGGGACATCACGAGCAACAGGAAGGAGCCACCACCCCGAGCTCTTACTATGGGCTGGACATCGTGCTGTCCATTGGTTAAGCGTCTGCCTTCGGCTCAGGTCATGATCCTGGAGTCCCGGGATCGAGTCCCGCATCGGGCTCCCTGCTCAGCGGGGAGTCTGCTTCTCCCTCTGACCCTCCCCCCTCTCAGGCTCTCTCTCTCTCTCAAATAAATAAAATCTTAAAAAAAAAAAAAAAAGAAAAAGAAAATGCAGACACCTCTGTCACTACCCCATCGTGTGCCTCTGCAAGTTTGCTCACGCCCCTTCGTGTTCAATACCCACAGCATCCCGCAGCGGCCATGTAACTATAAATTAGTTCTGCTTGTTCTAGAATTTCATAAAAAGGGAATCATTTATGCGTACCCTTTTAGGTCTGGCTTTCTTGGTTTAGCGTAACGTTTTTGCGATTCATTCAGATGGGTATCCATTGTCCTTCTCCTTGTTAACAGAGCTGGATAATACTCGTTACATGACTAGTAGTATAATTTGTTTATCAAACGTTCTCACACATTTGGGTTGTTGGCGTTTGGGGGATAAGAAGAACTGCCATGAACATTTGTGAACAAGTCTGTTTACAGACTTACATTCTCATTTTTCTTGGGGAAATACCCAGGAGTAGATTGCTAGGTCACAGAAAAGGCAAAGGATCAAATTTCCAAGAAGATATCCTCCTGTGCAAGATGACGGGGCAAATTTCCAAAAGGGGAAGCTCGTGGCCGATGGCATCTTCAAAGCTCAAGTGAATGAGCTTCTCACTGAGGAGGTGGCTGAGGATGGCTACTCTGGAGCTGAGGTACGAGTAACAGGAACCGGGACAGAAATCATGATCTCGGCTACCAGGATGCGCAGTTTTTGGGGAAAAGGGCTGGTGGACCTGAGAACTGACCGCAGCGGTTCAGTAGAGGTTTGGCTTCCCCGAGGGCAGTGGAGAGCTTTATGCTAAAAAGGTGGCCATGGGAGGTCCGTGTGCTATCACCCAGGCCAAGTCTCTGCGTGACCAGCTCCTAGGACGCCTTGCTGTGTGGCGGGTCTGCCATGGCGTGCAGTGGTTCATCGTGGAGAGTGGGGTCAAAGAACAATGAGGTCCTGGTGTCCAGGAAACTCTGAGGACAGAGGGCCAAATCCAGCAAGTTTGTGGCTGGCCTGATGCTTACCAGTGGGGACCCTGTCAACTGCTGCTCAGACAGGATGTGCTGGGCAACAAAGTGAAGATTGTGCTTCCCTGGGACCCTTGTGATGAGACAGGCCCTAAGAGGTCTGTGCCTCACCATGTGAGCACTGGGGACCCCAAAGGTGAGATACTGCCTAGCACCTCCATTGTGGAACATGGGAAGCTGGAGCAGCCTGCCACACCCCGGCCAGTTCCCACAGCACAACAGGTGCTCCTTGGCAGCCGAATCTGGAGTCTAAATATTGCTCTATACAGACTTTTATAAAAGCTTCCAAAAAGAGAAAAAAAAAAAAAGGAAAATATCCTCCTGGTTTTTGTTTTTATTTTTTCTACAAGCTTTACAGTTTTATCTTTCCCATGAAACGTTCTGATCCATCTCAAAATAAGTTTTGTGTATCATGTGAAGCCAAGATCCAGGTTGGGTTTGACCCAGCAGATACGCGGTTGTTTCAGTACTGTTTGTTGAAAAGGCTTTCCTTCCCCCATCTGATGTCCTTGATGCCTGCTAGTTCCTTTTATTGTTCCCATTTCACCAAGGAGGAGGCAGGACCGGGGACCCCTACTCTCACCCTCTGGCCTAGTGCCAGTCTTGAGCCTGCATCAGCTCAGCCAAGTACACACCTGTCATGCAACGTTCTCGTCTTCGCATGAAGGGAGTCGACTTCCCAGACAGAGCTGCCGTTCCCAGCACAGCGGTGGCCCCACACCTCAATGGCCAGGGCTCCATCGGACAGGAACTCCAGGAGCTCCTCTGTCACTGTCACCACGTAGTCCTGGGGCAAGTGGGAGCAAGGGAAGAGCAACGAGAATCACGCACCGAGCAATCTGTGCAATTTCCGTTTTTACCTTTCCATCGTGTAGAGATCCACTTTGGAGGTGGGTTAGTCTGATCCCAACCTGAAAACCACCTGTGCTGTTTTAAAAACCCGGAATACTAGCTCTTATACTAGCAAGGAAGGAGGGATTGAGTGCAACTCCCTTCTTTAATCAGGGCGGACACTGAAGGAAGCGTCCTGTCCTGCATCACGGTGCTTGTGAGTGAATCCGCACCTCACACCTGCTTCCTTCGTGGTTCTGCAGGACCACTCAGAACTCCCGCCACCATAGGCTAATCAGCACATCACAAAAAAAGAACATCTGATTGCTCCTTGCTACGGCTTGGGAGACTGTGAACAGAATTAAATTTCCTATGATTATCTTCATGATTCTGTGCTCTTGCTCTGAAACTCCCCTGCTCCAGCTCCTCATCATGAAACGCAGACAGAGGAGTGTGAGGAAATGAACGCCCAGTGGACCGCGGAGTATGGAAATCACCCTGAACAAAGTGGCAGGCAAGGGGCCAAGCCGAGCATCTTCCCAGCAGCATCTTAGTGAAGTCTCTGGTGAAGACAACTCCACAGCTCTCAATTCTGGAAAGACCTGTGCTGTGTTGATTTAACATTCTACTACTTACCTTCTTACTTATTGTATTTGGAGACAGAGCCAGAATTTTAGAAGGAAAACAAACTAATGATCAATTAGTACAATCTATACATCTTATTGATGAAAAAAACCCCAAGTTCACACAGTGAATCCAAGGTCACACAGTGAATCCAAGGTCTCTGTGACTAGCGTTTATGAAAATAGTTGCTAACCAGAATGTACTTAAAATTTAGGCTTCATCCTTCTACAGGAACAGCTTTGTGGATCCAAAGAAAGACAGGGACTAGTTAAGAGAGTATTCAGACAACAATAACCAAAAAGTAACTCACAAGGATTTTGAGAAACAGACTTGGTGAATATAGGTGAAAGAAAAAAAAGAGTGGACTATTTGTTTTCAGAAAAAGAAAGACTTGACAGTCTTTTACCTATGTGAAATTTGATAGGTGTAGAGCCAGAGAGAAAAAGCACAATTTCCAAAGGAAAGGATTTGGAGTATCTGTTAAGAATTGTGCAAGGAAAAACAAAATTACAACAGAACGTAGTGTCTGTCTGTCAGTCAGAAACAACCTGTGGGCAGTCTGACGTGAAAACCAGGAAGGGTGGCTGATGGTCACACGACAAGGCCAAGCAACAGTCACCAAAAATTCACCTTGTCCACTGACATTTTCTTTAAAAACTCATTTGGCACATTAGAATACGATGCTTGGAGTGTTATACCATATTCCAAAGATTGGAAAGAGGTTCACCTATATTAAAGGGTCTAATTCTGCAATATACATAACGTGACCACATTTTTTATAAAACAAAAAATTTCTAAAGACGTTATGCCATGCATGATGGTAAGAGACTGTATCTATGCCCATTGCTGTGTGAACATATATTGACCACACACAGATAAAAGTTGGAGGGCACAGAAAATAGTTTATGAAAATGTATACAAATGTCACTAGCCATTACACCTCTAGGGCCTAAGACTTCAGGGAAAGGGCTTTCAGATTTTATTTTATTTTATTTATTTATTTTTAAAGATTTTATTTATTTATTTGACAGAGAGACCCAGCAAGAGAGGGAACACAAGCAGGGGGAGTGGGAGAGGGAGAAACAAGGCTTCCCGCTGAGCAGGGAGTCTGGATGTGGGGCTCGATCCCAGGACCCTGGGATCACGACCTGAGCCGAAGGCAGATCCTTAATGACCGAGCCACCCAGGCACCCCCAGATTTTATTTTAAAACTTCCCATCTGAGGGGCGCTTGGGTGGCTCAGTTGTTAACCATCTGCCTTCGGTTCAGGTCATGATCCCGGGGTCCTGGGATCGAGCCCCGCATCGGGCTCCCTGCTCGGCAGGAGGCCTGCTTCTCCCTCTCCCACTCCCCCTGCTTGTGTTCCCTCTCTCGCTGTGTCTCTCTGTCAAATAAATAAATAAAATCTTTAAAAAACAAAACAACTGAATTTGTACTGAAGTACATTTTGAGGTTAAAAAGTGCAACACACATATTACCTTTATTAAACATTCTTATGGGGGGAACTTGTAAGTTACAAGGAGAGTTTTGAATGGCACCCAGGTCCATTGCCTCCCGTGTAACTCATCTTGTAATGGTGCCCATACCTTACAATGAGAGAAGGTGACGGTGTATTGGGCGTCCCTGGACTGAGGCGAAGGCACCTCGGGGTCCACCACCGGGGCCGCCACCGTAGATTCACACTGGTCCCAGAATGTGTATTGACAGAAGACAAAATTTGAGAGGTTTAAGGGCAGCCCAGTTGCCTCTTTAATTTTTACCTAAAGAGATTAAAAGAAAAAAAATGCAATGTAATTCTGATAGAAAAAACATTAACCTACGCATGCTTACTTCCAAAACTTCTATTTTAAGAGTCAGCGTTGAAATACGTAAATCAGTTATCCGTTTGACATGTGAAAACATCTGGCACATGAAGGGTTCCACTTATAATCAGTCTGTACCAGGACCACCACTGCAGCACGCGAGCCTGGCAACAAACATACACATCCTCTCAAATTTTCCTAGTGGCTGAGCTTCCGACACAGAAGCAACCTTTACTAGAAAAGCACGATTCCTTGAACAATGTATACTTCCTGCCGCCAAAAGCACGTGGGCTTTTTAAAATTTCATCAACTGGCATCAGAAAGTGTGCTCTACTTCTGGAAAAAGTACTGCCCGCCATGGTATTTGTGGTCAGAAAGCTTATCGTTTACTACGCTCTACAAAAAACTCCCAAGATCTTCTGTCGAACTGCTCTGGCTGAACACGGTGGTTTATCGGCGCCCGCCCACCCTGTCCTCTCACCCGGCATGTCAGTTTCCTGACCCGGTGAACGACCTCCCCGCTGTTGTCCACGACTTCAAGGCTCCCGCCTTCGCTGGAGTTCTCCGAGGAGTCATCCTCCACCACGCGCTCCGGGACAGCCCCTGTCACTCGCATCACTTCCACGTGGAGACGCCCAGCAACCTGCGGCAGGGACCAAAGGCCTGTGGGTTACAGGCATCGTGTGCACAAGCCTGACCTGAGATGGAGAGCACGCCGCCAGGGCCCCGGGCTGCTACTGGGTATGCTCCGGCGATGGGAAACTCACGTCTTCCACAGTCAGTCCTTCCATCACCTGCCCCTGCAATCACCCTGCCTGACTTGGAGCCAAACCTGCCTCTCTGCCACTTGCCTTCTGGAGTCATCTTCCTTCTCATCCTTCTTTACCGGCAGCCCATGAACAGAGTAAAGGCAGCTCTCGTATTCTACCTGGAGTGGTTTATTTTCCACTTCATATGTATTCCTTCATTTAGTCTGCTGACCAAACACCTGCCTCATGGGACTACCGAGACAAATAGTAGAGCTACGTGCAGGTTGTGATGGGTTAAACTGATCCAGGAATCAGCCCAGTGCCAGGAACTGCACGAAACATTGCATTTACAACAGTAAACCAAAAGACACGGTCACCAGGCTCCTGGAGAGTCTACTCTCTTGGGAGCAGAGAATGGGTATGTGACTCACACTCGGGCTGGGAGCAGGGTGGAGGCAGGCTCCACGGCGGAAGGAGACCCATCCCAGGAGGAACGGCAAACACAAGGACAAAGTTATAAGGAAACAGTTCCTTTAAAGCTGTTCCCCCCTCCACAAAAGGCTTAACATGTCAACATCCTGGTGGTCCTCTGGACAGGAGTTAGGTTAGCAGTGCCCCTCTTCCAGCTGGGTGCCCAGAACTGAACTGAAGGACAAGAATTATCCCGCACTTGGCACCCTCAGAGCGCTATAACTGGCCAAGTTATCTTTCATAACATGGGTTAAGGTTGCAGTGGCTGGAGCTGTGAAGGTGACACGTCCTGGCAGTGTTGCTGTTGTCTTAAATAGTAAGGCCCATTTTTAAAGGGAGTCAGACCCAACTGCCATTGGCAGCAGAGACTTGAGAAATTCGTCAATGGTCTTGGACGAGTGAGACCGATATGGAGGAATCAGAGGAGGGGGAATGACAGAAATCAGTTTGAAGACAATAGTTCTCAAGGTTTTTTTCAATGGTCTTTGAGAATTAATACATTTTTAATATAATTTCAGAGGGATGAATGGAACACTTAAAGCCCAGCCCAGACCCTGGCTTAAGAACTGAGTCACTGGATTCCTTTGCCACAGGAGCTGTGCCCATTTTTCACATGGGAAAAAGCAATTCCAGCCCACTGGGCTTCTAGAGCAGAATGTCCCCAGGGGGGCTGCCACACGCAGAATGTGAGCTGTGCACGTACACGCCACAGCTGGGAACCTGGGCTCTGCTTCCTGGTTCACTCTGGGCAGAATGGCATCCTGCTCACAGCCTGCCTCAAGGATCACAAGAGATAACTAAGTATTTCAAGTCTGCACGTTATGGAAGGGCAAGCTACAGAATAACGATGTTACTAAATTTAAAATAAAAACATCAGTTGATGAAATGGATAAAAATCAAACAGTTTGAACTTGAGTATTTTCTAAAATGTCTTAGGCCTACATAATAAGGTCAATACTTATAAGTAACTGAAATGTGAAGTATTTTGTTTTCTTTTGTTTTTTAAAAGGGGTTAAGCTTGTTTTCCTTGAATACTTTAGATTTCAAAATAATGCTACCAAGTTGTATCTTGTGAAGACCGCACAGGGGCCGGGAAGGAATTTTGAGTATATTACAAACATAAGAGATTAAAGGGAGATAAATAGGCGGATAGAGCTGAATCTGGTTTCCAAAAGATTTCTAATTTGATTAAAACAAAGAAAAAAACTCATGAACCATAAATAAACATGTTATAATAATCTTATATGGTTTTAATCTTATAATCTTAAAAAACCCTGATTTAATTTTGATAGTTTCTATTGATACGAGCGAAGAAAGTGATCCTGACTATTCACCCTAGTTTCCTGATATACCTCAAGAGAATAACTTACATTGGATTCACACAGACAGATAAACACCCTTTAACTGTTTCCTTCAAGGATAGCTTGTCCTTACCTCCCCCTGCTGGCTGATGATAGGAACTGCATACTGAAGTTTCACGTCATAGAAGAGACACTCCAAGAACACATTAGCGACGCCAATTAGGTTGTGATTCTCTTGGGCTTCATAGAAAGGGTCACCTCGTTTTCCACAGAGACGCTTTGCCTAATGAGGGGGGCGTGGGGGAGGCGAGTAGGAAACAAAACACCAACTTGGATAATATTATTTAAAACTAGCACTTAAAAAATGTTTCTTGAAAAAGAAAGCATTTATCCAAAGAAATTTAAAAAGTAGTAGTACAATCATGTCGCAAAAATAAAACAAAAGTAGCACATGGGAGGGACTCGACAGCTGGGGGACTACATGATGTCTGCGGGGAGAGCTCTTCCTTAGTTACTGCCTCTCTTCCCTATCACACCCCCCATGCAGCCCTTTTCACTGCATTCCCTGTGCTTTGCCTCATTTCTTTCACCGAGGTTTCTTTTCCATTACTAGTATCCAAAAAGATGGATTGTGCTTTCTAAAATTATTTGTAATCTCCCCAGCCACGATCACAGCTGGGGGAGCATGAACACATGCTAACGAATACGAAATCCATGCTGGCTCCATCCATGTGGATTTGTCACAACACTGACCAAACAGCACAGATTCGCTTTGTTCTATTTCATTTCACTTGAAATGTAGCAAAAACTCCTGCCAACTAAGAATATGTCACGTGTTCTCTTCATTCAGTTCCTGTCCATGTGGGGATCGCATGTTCTATGACTGATTCAACTTAGCACCCCTTCCAAGGTCACTTCTACGTTACTTTTCTAATATCAATGTCCAAAGTACGACCGCAGATAGTCACCACCACGCGTGTGTGTGTTCTGACGGTGATGATCACTTACATTCTGCGCTTTCAACATGGTCAAATCTCCTTGACATTTATCTCTTTTACCTCAGGAATTTTTTCCTTCCATTCTTGATAAAGGTCTCTCATATCAATTAATTTATTCTCCAGCTTCTCAATGGTCCAAACTTGGGTGCCCTTTCCTTTCCTCCTCACTTGAATAGCTGGCTCACTCACGATGGCTCCTCTCTGCAGAGTGAAGGAAAACAAAAACACACAACAAACCAAATGAGCCTTGTTATGGCTTTTTGGATGGTTAAATAAATATGTTATTGTCAAGTAGCAAGTTTGAAAAAGACTCAGTAATGTATACAGACAGAAGATGAAATTCTACCACCTAAGGAACATTCTGGCTTATTTTCAACTAAGATGCAAAAAGATTAATGAAATCTTCTGTGTACACCCATGCACATGCTTTTTACTTTTATCATAAGCAGAACCAAACAAAACTGTGAATCTCCTATCCTGATCCTCTCTCCACAGTTTTTATATTACGGTCATCTTCTTGTGTTGTTAAATATTCCTCACAGACATGATTTTTTTCTTTTAAAAAAGATTTTATTTATTTATTTGAGAGAAAGAGGGAAAGAAAGAGAGCATGAGCAGGGGGCAGAGGGAGGAGCAGGCAGCCGGACGCAGAGGCTCGATCCCAGGACCCTGGGATCATGACCTGAGCCAAAGGCAGACGCTTAACGACTGAGCCACCCAGGCGCCCCTCATAGATGTGATTTTTAATGGCAACAGAGAAATCTATTATTTGTATATACCACTCATCTGACAAATTATTATATTGTTCAACATCACGGCTATTTCAAATTTTTGCTACTATAAAGGCCATTATGATAAGCATCCTTCTACAAAAAGCACGTGATCTTTATGAACACTTCTATGACCGTGGACTTAAGATAAATTTCTCAAAGAACTGCTTGGTCAAAGAACTAAAATACAGAAAGATTAATGAAATACTCCCTGACTCATTTCTAGTTTGCTTGCTGGAGGCAAACAAACGGATGAAAAATTATTTTCTTTTGAGGCTTCTTCTTAAAGGAAAAAAAAAAATCCTTCAAGTTGAAATGATGGTAAACTTCCCAGTGACTGCAAAAAGTTGTTCTGTGTACAAAAAAAGTCTTATACAAGTCTTCCTTTCCTGTAGAATCCACTCTTAAAAATGGTACTATAACAAAACATATACTTCTCATTCCAGAAAGGATCATTCATAGGAAAGAGAAAAGCAAGAGGAATTACTTATATATATTTCTAATTTTAACATATCTGAGGGCACATATACTCTGGGGGGGGGTCTACAGAGGAAATCTTTTTTTTTATTTTTAATTTTTACTGTTGAAGCCTAGTTGGCAAACAATGTTATATTAATATGGAGGAAGTCTTTTTTTTTTTTTTTAAAGATTTTTATTTATGGGCGCCTGGGTGGCTCAGATGGTTGAGCGTCTGCCTTCGGCTCAGGTCATGATCCCAGGGTCCTGGGATCGAGTCCCGCATCGGGCTCCCTGCTCCTTGGGAGCCTGCTTCTCCCTCTGCCTCTCTCTCTCTCTCTCTCTGTCTCTCATGAATAAATAAATAAAATCTTTAAAAAAAAAAAAAAAAAAAAAAAAAAAGATTTTTATTTATTTATTTGACAGAGAGGGACACAGCGAGAGAGGGAACACAAGCAGGGGGAGTGGGAGAGGGAGAAGCAGGCTTCCCGCGGAGCAGGGAGCCCGATGTGGGGCTCGATCCCAGGACCCTGGGATCATGACCTGAGCCGAAGGCAGATGCTTAATGACTGAGCCACCGAGGCGCCCCTCTTTTTTTTAAAGATTTTATTTATTTATTTGACAGAGAGCATAAGCAGGGGGAGCAGGAGAGGGAGACGGAGAAGCAGACTCCCCCCTGAGCAGGGAGCCGGATGAGGGGCTCGATCCCAGGACCCCAGGATTATGACCTGAGCCGAAGGCAGACGTTTAACCGACTGAGCCACCCAGGTGCCCCAATATAGAGGAAGTCTTAAAAAGAATAAATACACTGGCTCACATCAAGATCTCCTCATGGATGTTCTTTTGGACGTCAGGTGTGTATTCTATCTTACAGTACATTAAGTTGTGCATTTTGCTCTCATTTTCTTTAAAAACACTCTTACCTTCCTATTGGCGCTGAGGTTTGCGGCAGGGATCTGCAGAGTCACTTGGTAGTCAGTGAGCTTGCTCATTTCCTCAGCTAAGAAGTTCGCCTCCCTTACCAAGGTGTTAGCTTTCACGAGCTGCTCGCGCAGCTTTGCCAGGCTTTGACGGAAGAGCTCATCCCTGCGGGGTAGCAAAAAAGGAAATGAGAACATCTGAAAGAAAAGGAAACTGTAATCCTGGTTCTAAGTGAGTCATAGTATTAGAAAGTGGTAGAAAACTCCTTTCAGGAGATAATTTTCAACTGTTTTTGTCCAAAAAAAAAAAAAAGTGTTTTTTTGTTTTTTGTTTTGTTTTGTTTTTTTAATGTTTCCTTCCTCCCACAAGGGTACTGTGGGCTCCCTATTGGTCACCACTGATGAGGAGCAAAATAGGTGAAGAGACTTAACTAAAAACCGTATTTTAAATCCTCTAACATTTGAAAACTGCTAGATTTTGATATGTTGCTGCCAAAAAACCAATCAAGGAATTCCGGAGGGAAAAGAACTGATTATGATTTGTGTGCTTCTGGGGCTGGGGGGAAGGGGAGAGGAATCTGGGGTCCATAAGGAGAAAGCGTTTCACACGATTTCTTCAGCTGGTAAAAGGCGAGAAGCGGGGGTTTTCTGTGGCAGCAGGAATTCAACTTTTCAACTCCACACAATAGCGCTTTGTGGTGAGACCTTCCCTAATGTTCTGATGCTGAATACAGGTCAAAACCCTTACCTGCTCTCCCAGCCCCACGTGCTCTGTCTCAGTAGCATTTGTCCTAGTTAGACTCTCATTTATTTGTATAATTATCTGAGCTTCAGGCACACTGGGGCAAGAACCAGGTCTTTTTTGGTCTGTCATTACAGCTAGTTCCTGGACAAGTGCGTGGGATACCCCCAAACTACCCAGTGAGTGAAAGGAATGGTACTTTTGGGTTCTACCTGTGAGTCTGGACTCAGAGGTAACCCAGACTAACAGACTGCTTATCTAGCCTCATGTAGCTTCTCTCTTCTACCATTTACACACCTGCCCTTACTTCGTGGGACAATGAGGAGCTTGGAACACCCAATCTCTACTCCTTTCTCATCACCTTAGAAGTGATACAGGAGGCCGACTGCAAGATGTTAATATAAAGTTAACCTAAACCATATGACACATGCATCCCATCTGCCTGGGTTTTCTAAGTGGTATTACCATCTTTTTTTCAGTTACCCAAACTTGACTTCTCCTGGCCAGCTCCGTCTTTTCTCTTTTCCACAACATCCAGAAAAAAAGCCTTCTTGATTCTCCCTTTGAAATATCTCCTAAATCTCCTCTCTCTCTATTGTTTTCATAGCCCCTGGTTCCTGGCTCCCATCCCTGCCCCCCATAACCTCACAGCCCCCCCCCACTCTTCCCCTTCCCTCCCAGTCACATAAACCCCTGCCTGTCTCAGGTCAGTCCTCAGTTCAAAGCCTCCTCTGCGCCCTACAGAACAGCTTTGGACTTAGCTTTCCATCCTCCTCTGTAAGTCACCTTTTAGACCAAACAAAACAGCTCTCATGTAATCCCCTAAACACACCTTCCTCTTCTCCATGGCTTCCCATTTGTTTGTGCCAACCTGCCCGTTCAAAATGCCTCCCACGTCCTGTCCGCCCGTCCAGTCGCCACCCTTCAAACTCGCTTGAAATCCTTCCTTCTCCATGAACTTGCTGCAGAAAGCTCCAGAGAACGGGGTCCCACCCTGCGGTAACCACCACAGCTCCTCCGGCACTCCCTGCCCAGGCACCCACCTGTTTATCACAGATCCCCTGCCCCTGGAAGTTATTCTTCAGCTCAGGGATCAATGACAAAGGGATAATTATGCAATTGCAACACTTCCTATTGTTGGATGAAACTGTTTTTTTAATTTACTATTAGGATGTACTTTTCACATATTTGTATCTTGCTCTACACTCCATTATAAGTGTCCAGAAAGAAGAATCAGCATCTCTGGTTTTCTTTGTAATTCTCACTAGCTCTTAAATATACTTGATTTTCAGCCCCTCAACATTTACGTAGGTATGAGTCCCTCAGTATTTCACAAGCCATCCACATTTATTTAGGTCAGAGTCCCAGCTTCTAATATAACAATCCATCGTTAATGACATCTTAATTTTATCCAGTGACTCTGGTGAAATCGATACTGTAACCATTCTCCTCTCCTTGGATGACGTCCCCAAAGTATCATCCTTGCTACTCTCCTTATTTTTAAGAACTTGAGCCTCAAAGAAAATCAATTTGGACTCAAGTGGGGAAAAAAAATTTTAACACCTGACTGAAAAACACTATCATTAAAAACAATCCACTTTTTCTGTTGCATCTTTTTTGTCTTTTACCATCTTCAGGACACAGAGAAGTAATTAGGGAGACTGAACAGAAAGGCATCAGTGGGTCCAATCACAATTACTTTCAAGCCCGCTGTCGCTGAGAAGGAAGCCACCAGCTCGCAGTAAAGGCAGAGAAGGCAGCTCTTCAGAAAAAGCACCATCTGGTAACCTTTGCCTCTTTTACCCAGGCACATTAAAAGAGAATGTGTTACAAGTAGGATAAATCTTCACACTTCAGTATCCAGACAGATGAGTGGGCAACTCCTGGGGAAAATGCCACTGACTCTTTTCTCTGAACTTAGAACAATCAAGTGCATTATCGTGGCAAGCCTGGTGTGCAGGGCTGGGCTCCTTTTCTCCCTCTGCTCCTCTTAGGGGTCATTTTCCCTGGATGTGGCTCTAGTTTAAGTGTCTCACTGCT
The DNA here is from genome assembly GCF_009762305.2 of Zalophus californianus. Classification (NCBI taxonomy): domain Eukaryota; kingdom Metazoa; phylum Chordata; class Mammalia; order Carnivora; family Otariidae; genus Zalophus; species Zalophus californianus. Next base: position 136,561,048 of record NC_045601.1, read on the forward strand.
CATGAGAGATGCAGTGTGGCTGCAAGAATCAGAGACTGATCCTGGCGTCAGACGGCCATGGCTTTGATCTCACTGCCCCAACATGCCAGCTAAGGGACTCTAGGAGGCAGCTTGTCAGTTTGCATCCAAAGTCTTAATATTTTCCCTACACTTTGACCTGGCAATTCTACTTCTAGGACTCTGTAATAAGAAGCTAAATAATGGGGTGCCTGGGTGCCTCTGGGTGCCTCAGTCATTAAGCGTCTGCCTTGTGCTCAGGTCATGATCCTGGGGTCGTGGGATCGAGTCCCCCATCGGGCTCCTTGCTCAGTGGGGAGCCTGCTTCTCCCTCTCCTTCCTGCCCATGATCTCTCTCGCTGTCTCTGTCTCTCTCAAATAAATAAATAAACTCTTTAAAAAAAAGAAGATAAATAATGATGTTCACAGTAATTTGTGCACATGGTTGTTCTTTGCAGCATTATTTACGAAAGCAAAAATTTTAGTAAGAACTAAATATCCAACAATGTGAAACTAATTCAAAAATTATTCTGTGTCATACAAAGGAATTCGGCCTCTAATATAATATAGTATTGGTTGTTTAAAACAATGAAAATGTTCACAAATAAGTGTTAAGTGCAAAAAGAATATTGCAAAATATATGTGTGAATGTTTATACTAAAAAAAATGATTTTAGGGGAATCATTCAACCCCTCGCAGCCTGTTTGCTCATGTGTGAAATGGGGTACAAATGACCAAACAGAGCGGCAGTTGTGAAGATGAGATGAATATATGTAAAGCACTTGGTGCCTGGACCATGCTCTGTAAACACCAAATGCTACTTTTGTGACTGCTCTTAGTAAAGGGACTACAGGCAGATCTGGGTTCACACGCTGGCCTTCTCACCGGCCAGGCGGGTGACTGAGGACACGTAAAGTGAGCACGCTATCTACGGGACGGACAGAACCGCCCCTCTGGCACAGTCTGCGGGACTGTTAGGTCAGCACCGCGCCTAGACTGCAGTAAGAACACGACAGAATCCACAAGTGACGTACTCTCCTCACGGCCGATGCTTCTCCCACCGGCACCTCAGTTGAGATAAATATTTAAAAGCCATAAATTCGGAAAATTCACATTTAGTAGATCTCTTAATGTTACAGTTGTATTTAGAGAGAATCCAAAGTAAGAGAAATTTAAAGATGAGGAATGCTTTGATGCTACAGGAGCATTCCAACTTTCTTTCAGTACCTCCCGGTGGTGCTGTCACATGGTGCCATTTTTACTGAAGGGTAAGGGGGCGAGGGGTGGTCTTTAACAACTAACATTGCAGTAAACATCCTGCGGGTGGACAGTATCTCTCAAAGGAAGAGGCAACTGCTAACGACCCAGATCTGGGACGAAGATTTCCTTCCTTGCTAGGCTGATGCCCCTGGTGACCCTGGGTTCCCCAGGCCCCGTTCTTACCTCTCCTCTGCCCACTGGGTCACCTTCTGCTGAGCTGTCTGGCCGCTGTAGGCCAGGCGGTCGGGGCCGCTGCTCGGGGGCCGCCGCTCCGGGGACAGCTGCTGACGGAGCTGCTCCAGCTCCCGCTCATACATGAGCCGCTGCTCCTCGAGGGCACTCCTCTTCTCCTCCAGGTACTGTTTCTCCAGCACCTGAACCACGTTTTGCACTGGGTCTGGGGAGCCAAGAGACAAGGCAAGGTGACTTCGGTGCTGGGCACGACAGGGCAGCCAGCCGGTGCTTCTTCCAGCAAGAATCATCTCCCTGCTCAGAATCTAGCCTTTCCAGATGCCTTCTCTGAGCGGCCGAGGGGCCCCTCCAGATGAGATCCTCCCAACGGCCTTTTTGCTAACATTTCAGATAACTGCCTTACATGTAAACATTCCCCACATCTACTGTGCTTCAATTTGATGAGCTCATCCTCCTGTTTAGATGGATCAGTAATTCACTACAAGAAGACGCTAGAGGGGATGTGCTTCTACCCATTGAGAAAAAACTTCATGAAATCGAAGACAGCTTCAAAGACAGAGCCACACAGATTTCATTTTTATGGTAGTCAATTTCTATGCCCATTTAGCATCAGTTTTAGTATATGGTGAAGGGTTTATATTTCTGATTTCAACCACCTATCTCATTACTCCTGAATTTCTATCATGGGGAGGAAACTTCTAGATCACAGCATATGCTTGAAAATATTGAGTGTATGGTCTGGCAATTTCTCAGGTGCTGATATCCAGGAGGGCAATTCACATGCAAAAAGAAAAGAAAAGCAGAAAAAAGGAGGAAGGAGGAATTCACTTGTAAAAACAAAAGGCTGTTTTTGACTTAATGCTTTTGCAGACCAAGAGATCAGCAACATACATGTGGTGAACAAGTATAGAAATACGTTGTTCGAAGGGGCCATGGCCATGGCCAGCAGTGGTTGTGGTGTAGGTAGCGGTCACTGGCTGAGGCTGGACATTAGCTTGGCAATGACCACTGATCTGGATGCTGTGGAGAAAGGAGGTACTGACTATATGTCCAAAGGAGAAAGTTACCGGCATCTCTAAGTGAGTAGACTGCAGGGAAACAATATGTCAGACTATCTGGATGGCAAATAAGAAAACCACCATCCCAGTATTTCCTCCTGGAAGCACATGAGATGGGGAGGACATGCATTCATATTCTCAGACTGGCCTGCAACTCACACCTTTGCCTGTGATTCAAATAGTGCTATCTGTGTTGTTCCCACAGACTGACTCTCAGTTTAATTTCCAGGACAGAGTGGGAAATGAAGACAAGACGAATTTTTCTATCATCCAATGATGGTTCCTGACTGACCTTTCCAGAAGACCCTACTGATCAATTTGTGGATTAACCATGTAAATTATACTTATCTTCTATGTAAGCAATAAGAGAAAGAGACAGTATGTTAGCTTAAAAAATAAGGTTAAATTATACAAAACAAAAAGTAGAAAGCAATTTAAGAAATCACCAGAGATCTACACAGAGTACAGGTGAGTTGTTTTAATAAAAAATGACAACCACATGGCAATAAGAATTCTACTAGCTACTGACCACCACTCAGGTAGAAGCACTGCACCCTTTCCATGCATCATCTCATGAAAGCCTTGCACCATACCTGAGGGTGGATATATTCCCATTTTAAGGATGCTGACCTAAGATCACAGAGCTAGTAAGCAACAGAGCCGGGTTCTGAACTCAGATCAGAGCTAACCATCTGAGGTTGGACATCAATTCACTAATAAACTGATACAGTATTCTTATCTCCAATGTTTTGCTCAGAATTAGTACTCTGTTAAAGAGTAGATATTTGAAAAAAATACTGTTCTTTGCAGATATAAAATTCTAAAACTCAGCATTTTTCCAAAGCAGAAATAGTTTTCTTCACAGAGTCCTGACAGGGAGTCCCTAAAATATACCACCTGAAAATCTGATGGAAAATGAACTAAAAGTTACCAAGCTCTTAAACAAAGACAGACCATGGAGAGGGAAGAGCTTTTCGTACATAAGACATCTATATACTCTAAAGAATTAGAACTTCTGATCTTGCCCTGTAAATTTATGAAAAAATATATGAATAATATGATGAAGGAGTCTGAAGAAATTTTAAATGTAAGGGCTAGAGAAGAAAAGTTGTCTCAGAATTACTTTAAAAGTGCATTTCTCAAACAATACGTACCTTTTCCCTTTTAGGCTCTAGGTTTAAAAAAGGAAGGGTTAGGGTCTTCTCCGTCCATTTATCCTTCCAGGGAGCCTGGTTTTCAAGAGCCCTACCTTAGTGTTCGTAAATCTTTTCCAGAGAGAGAAAACTGGAGGATACACCGTTTGATAAAAATTAATATTCTAAGATTTTTGCTAAAAGACACCAGGTAAGACATTTAATCCTTATTTCTGCTTGTTGGTCCATGGTGTGTGGAAACACACATGATCCCAAATGGCTGAGAGGATTTCACCCCGAGGTTCCATGATAATGCAGAGGCAACGTGACCAAAGTTGCTTTAAACTGCTTTGGCAGATGCCATGACCTAACACCCTGACATAACTATTCACCAGGCTTCATCAGTGGCCACAAACCCAAGAAGCAGTTATAGAAGAGGCAACAACTCAAAGCATCCCTCCCCTGAGCCTGCCACCGTAGCCCGGTAAGCCCTGCCCCGGGGCCCTGGGACAGACCTCACTACACAGAGCCTGGGTAGAGATACAGAGGCTAAGATTTCCCTCTGTATGTCTGTCCATCTTTCCCTTTTTGAACCTCCTATCTCAACACAAGTCTTTCTCTTAGACATATTTGATGATATTGTCTTTTCAATGAGCCAGTTTCAAGCCTTTATCATTATACAGCATATTTATAAATAGATCATCCTACTCAGCAGGTCAATCTGACTCTATGATATGGCTTAGGACAGAAGCCAAAGACTATTTATAGCCTATTCTCAACCAACCAGTCATCAAAAAATTGTCCAGTTTTTTTTTTCTCCCTATCATTTTCTTCCTCTTGAATGAAGGGTTTCAAAACTCAGTGAGCCTGGAGCCTAAAGCCAAGATACCAAAGAGGGAAGTGTTCTAGGAAGAGAGAAAGGACCACATTTATTATGGTATAGAATGTTCTCTCTTCGTTAGTTTATTCTTTATCTCGGTATGTAACTGTGCAATGTGCTCAGACTTATTTATAGGTCCCGAGAATGGAGAAGAGAGGGTGCTACCAGTAGAGGCTAGGCTGGGGGACACTGATGTGATAACCAACAGTATTCACTCACACCCAGGTGCCCAATGCGCTAAACTGAAGGGAAGTAAATCCTTTGGGAAAAAACGAAAAAACAACTCTTAATCCCAGATGGAATAAACTCAATGACTCTTCACCAGCCCCTTCATTGCTCTTTACTTCAGAGCTACCACTGACTCTAGGAAAACAGATGAGTGCCTCATTCTTATTCTGAACCTTCGGGACGAACACATTATCGTCCACAGACACTGGGTTTGCTTCTACTCTTAATTCCAATGAATGGGGTTTTCGATCATGATTTAGAGACTTGAAAATACATCATCCTCGTCTCTTACTGGGATGATGCAGGTCAATCGATATCTGCAAGAACAGAGGCCTGAACTGCTGAGCTCCCAACGGTCATCCAGCCTTTAGTAACAGGAGCAATAGTGCAGTAACAATGTCTGTGCTGGTGGAAGTACAGGGAAAGGACAGCTACCAGAGTTTAACCAAGGGGAAGGCAATGGAGCTGGGACACGGGGAGGTAGGGGTCACGACTTAGAAGGGCACACGCCTCAATCAGGAATACAGAGTGCTTCTGTCAGGCAGAAAACTTCCACTTCTTCCCAATCATGTTAGTTCGATTTTGCCGAAGCAGAAGCACAAGCATCAGTCAGCAGCCCTGCTAACAACCAGTCAAGCTCCCCCATGCTAATGCCAATCAGTTAAAACCTTTATCCCAGTGTTTGTGGAGGAGCTTCGTCTGAAACCACATGAGAGGGAAGAGAATCTTCAAATAGGACCACCAGGGGGACGACCACCAGGCAGACAGGCTTAGGATCGGGAAGCCACCTAGTGGTAGAGGTGAATTCCATGAACACTAGCGGGCCCCCCACGTTTCGTCACTGAGTCAGAGCACACCAGAGGGAAGCCCCACTTATGCGGGGAATTGGGGAAACACTACTCTGAAACAGACAAAATCAACACTGGGGAACAAGGCTTGTTCTGGAAGACAAAAGGGTAACTCATGTTAATACCATAAGCCAGGCCACCGGTGACTAATTGGTTTGGCTAAGAGGATTGGAGGAATTAACAAACACTCACCAAATACTCATCAGTTATTCAGGGCTTTAATATAAATATGATAAGAATGTAGTGACTGAATAAAATTAGAAATGTGTGATGTGGGACATAAATGATTAAATTGGTAGCACCTGGATACGTTGCTGTTAGACAACAGAGACATCCAGAATTCTGTAATATCATGTAAAGAAAGAAGGTTCTCCCAACAGGCGTTCTGCACCTGGGGTTTGGGGCCCGCACCCTCCTGTCACACCCTGTATCTATTCGGGCTCCCAAAAATTACTCAGAGGAGACTTGTTGCTCGGGCATGTCGGAAAATGGCCCATTAATGTGATTCTGATGTCTGAACATCACTTTGGAATGTCTTTTGTGATTCCTCCCAACTGGGTGAGCAAGTAGCAGAGTGGACTGCAGCCTGATTTCTAGCTATGGTCCAGTCTGTGGTGAAGCGTCCAAAACTCCAGCAGCTAATCTGCATCCCTAATCTCACTGATGTTCTTTTTTGGTGGTGGTCTCTATTCTTCATATTAAATACACCATACTTGTTTTTCCATCTAGCCTTTTCTTCATACTTCATTTTTATAATGGAAAAGAGGGGGGTCCTTGGGGCTAAAAATCCGGAGAGATTAAAAACGTCAACGTCTTTATTCCCAATTCGTGTGTGAGAGAGAGCATGAGCGGGGAGGGGGGGGAGGGCGCGCAGAATCCCCAATTTGATATGCCAGAGTTCCGACTGACATTCTCCAGCCACGCTCACATTCTTCTCAGGTCGACTCACAGATAGAGTGCAAAAGTCAGGGTTTCAGGGGAGAGCCCCACCGGGAAACTGTGATGCTCTCCCTGTACCATGTCAGGCAGAGGCTCCCGGAGGTCCTCCTTGGTTCGAGGTAGGGATCCTTAGGTATTCAAAGAACTCCTGATTGGGAAAGTGAAAGGAGACAAAGTCCAAAAACAAACTTTCTCAGGTGCTCCTTATATTTCCCTGTCAAATAGTTCTGGTCACGGAAATGCTGCCTCGTGCTTGGTAGGAGAGGAACTTTCCTGTCCTGCTTCTAGTCCCCAGGCAAAAGCCTGATGACAAGAGACTGAGAGATGGAAGAGAAGCCGCAGATTTATAAAACAGCCATCAAGGAAAGAATGTGGTGTGGATTTTATTGAATGCACGGAAGTGTGTATGAAGAGATAAAGGCTTACCTTTTAGATATAGAGGGGAAGAATTTTAATACAAACACTGAAAACTTTCTGAAAAGAGGGATCTAGAAACAAGGTTTTAAGGAAAATCTTCCTTAAAAATCTGAAACAGGCTGGCGTGTAAGTCAAGCAAAGAGCCTATAAAAGCCCCTCATTGTAGGATCATTTTTGTAAAAGCCACCTGGGCTTACTAAATAAGCCTCTTTGGTTATAATTTCCAACTGAGTTTTTAGCAAAATATTGTGACCTTTATCTCTCCATTAGATTCCATTTGAAATTCCTGGGTTCATCCTCTGCTGGGATTTTTGTGCTCTGAAGGATTCAGAAATGACGAACTCAGTAACGGGAAATTTGAAAAGGAATTCCACCACTACCATTCTGTACTCTAGGACTGTGGAAATGTTACCATAACTGACTTGGGAACAAGGGGTCTCAAAACAGGGACTTCTTAGTTATACTTGAGGGAGTAGACCAGGCCCTGGAATAGTTTCATTAGTCCCTCCCCCCGGGCCTCTATAAGAAATTAGCAATTTGGGGGCACCTGGGTGGCTCAGTCTGTTAAGCATCTGCCTTTGGCTCAGGTCGTGATCCTGGGGTCCTGGGATGGAGCCCCGTGTCCCTACTCAGCAGGGAGCCTGCTTCTCCTTCTGCGCCACCCCCCACCCCGCTCATGCTCTCTCTCACACAAATAAATAAAATCTTAAAAAAAAAAAGAAATTAACAAGTTTGTGTGTCTTAATTTCCGAATGACACCTCCACTTTACTTAAGTGCATCATCCCTTACTGAACTGCTGAGACAGGAACTGCCAAAAACGGAGGAATCCGGAGGTAAGGTCTTACCATTACTATTCAGGGTTTTCATGATAACTTCCATCTGTGCAAATTCATAGTTATAGTCTGGTTCTGAGGAAGCTTCACTGGCTGCATCCAGGTCATGCTCTGGCGGGCCTGCCTCCTTTTCAAAGTCTTTCAACCAATCTCGCCGTTTCCTCTTAGGTAAATTAATTCTGTGGAGTTTTCCATCATTAGAGAAAATTGACTTGTTTTATATTCCAATAACAGAAAAAGAAGTTTATGAAAATATTAGGGAACACAAAGATGTTACCTAAAAAAGTGGTTATTTCCCCACAGGATTCGATCACCGTGCCACAGCTGGGTGGTGTTGCACACAAGGGTGCCATTTACACAGGACCTGAAGGAACACCAGGGAATATGTCAGCTCTATGGGAAAGAGCACAAAACCCAGCCCCAGTAGCCAAAGAGATAAATGGGGAAGTTTCTCTTAACAGAGGTATTCTACTAATTCCTAAAGAAGGAACAATAGAATTATAACCACTATCAAAACACGTGATCTAAGTAATGATGATCTAGGGCTGCCAATATCCCTCAAAGACAGACAACCAGGCATGACGTGCTCCTAATGGAGATAGACACAAGAATGCCTATGGAATATCTTGTCCAAATATGGGCTGAACCTGATCAAGCCTTTATTAGCTAAATACCGATTTAGGAAATGCACAAAGTGGTGGAAGATGCTACATGATGTCATGGGATGCAATGAGCAAAATGCTGACTCTGGGAAACAACCAGGTGTCTTCAATAAATAAAATGCAAGGAAAAGGCGGGGAAAGGGGGATGGAACAGAGGGAGGAGGGACCTGTTAAGAGAGACATAACAGCCAATGACAATGGTTGAATCTTATTTGATCCTGATTTCAAGAAACAGCTGAAAAAGAACATTTATGATACCACTGGGGAAATCTGAACACTGGCTCAATATATGAAGATTAGTAAGGAATTATTTGTAATTACTTTAGGTGTGATGGTATTGAAGCTATGTTCAAGAATACTTGTCTTTTAGAGATACAAGCTGATATATTTAGATACAAAGTTATATCTGGAACTTGCTTTAAAATAACGCAGAGGGGAGGGAGGAGGAGATGTGGAGGGCGAATAAATAAAAACAAAACCGTAAGTGTTCATTTTTGAAGCTGGATGATGGAAATTTGGGGGTTCATTATACACTTCTTTCTATTTCGTACACTCGAAATTTTCCATAATAAAAACTTGGGGAAAACTCAAAAAGAGCAACCAGGTTTAAATCCTAAATAGCTACCAAACAAACTGTAAAAACAAGACAAACAATCGGAGATGGGGGAAACAACTCTGAGTCTCTGCTACCCTGCACCTAGCGTGCAGTAGATGGTGTGCACCATGTCTCCAGGTTTGTGCTGACCTATGCATCTGCGATTTGTCTCAAGCAAATCCTGAAGCCCCAAGTCTTCCTTGCATTGCAGCTTTGTTACAGCTTACCGGCTACAAGGGTCTATGAATCCAGGGGCTGTGAATAACTCACGATAACAGATCTCATAGGACTTCCTGCCAATCTAGATCTCATCAACAGATTCTTTAACAAAGTTAAAGCCTTGCCACTGTGACTTTTCTTAGGGGGAGAGGAAAAGTCCCCCCCCCCCCATTTTTAGCGCTGATAACTAGTCTTCTTACAAATGTTTCCTTCATTAAAAAAAAGATTTTGCTGGTATTAAAACAATCAGGAGGATAATTAACTAATTAAAGTTTAACTTGCTAAAAACTGTCAGGTGAAGTATGATGGAGAAAAATAATGATTATTCTTTTGAGTTTTAGTTTTTCAATAAGTTACTTTTCTCACAGAATCTCATTTCCTGGCTCCTTATCTTTACAGGACTCTCCAGCTCAGAGTTACGGAGTAAGGAGAACTCACACATGAAAATAAGCCTTCCTTGGTAGTAATATTTCAAGCTTAGGGACTAAGTTTTTATTGATAAAAATACCGTGGCAATACCATCTCAAATGTTTTTCATCTATCATACATAAACATGATAAAACTTTGCTGTGTATCTTTTACACTAACATGCTCCCTTTATTCTTGCCAATGAAAATGACTCTCAACGCTAACTCAAGCTTCAGAGGTCTGTGTCCATCTATTCGGAATGATGGACTAATTTATCCATCTGCAAAAAGTGGAAAATGAGATCAGAATATATATGTATATGTATATCTGTACAAATATACATATTTTAGCCAAAAGAATGATGAAAAGTTGTTTTTTTGGGGGAAATTTTTTAATAGAGTACTCACCTCTTCTACCTAAAAAACAAACATTCATTAGTCAGTTTTCAAGGAAAATATTTGCCCAGTTTATTAAGGTATCTAAATAACGTATCTAGGTATATAGATAGATGGGTATCTAGACATATCTAAATTAGATTTTATATCTAAGAATAGCAGTATGAGGAAGAGATGTGTCAATGTCCTTTATTACTTTAAACAATGAATTATAATTAAAAAATTCAGTTCCTCACTTTCATTAGCCATATGTCGATACTCAAGAGCACCATCTCACTAGTGGCTACCGAAATGGTCTTTGCAGGTATAGAACCTTCCCATTATCTCAGAAACTTCTATTGGATAGTGTTATTCTAGAATAAAACTAAAAACAGTTCCAAAGAAAATGACAGAGAAATATAATAAGCTTTGCCTTTTTATTTATTGCTAACTTTTGTGATCATCTGTATCTTTAAGGGACCCCTCTATAGGTATGTGTGTGCATGCATACACACATGGGCACACACACAACTTCTGAACACATACATAAAACATCGCTGCCATTTATAGTATGCTCTTATTACAATAATATACAGAAATAGTTATGGAAATTGCCTGCTTTGGTACTGTACCCAAGCCAAGAAATTAATAACATAAAAAGTGATTTCTAAGGGGACATATGCCTGGGGTTCTTGTTAAGAAGCAAATACAAGGGGCGCCTGGGTGGCTCAGTCGGTTGGGTGTCTACCTTTGGCTCGGGTCATGATCTCAGGGTCCTGGGATAGAGCCCCGCATCAGGCTCCCTGCTCAGTGGGGAGCCTGCTCGTCCCTCTTCCCCCCTTCATGTGCTCGCTTGCTCTCTCTCTCAAATAAAAGAAAAAAAAAGAAGAAGCCAATACAAAATGTGTTTGCAACAATTTATGTCCCCTCGCAGGCCATGAGACTTCTACAGAGAACCTCCTGCTGAAGGTGAGCCCATCTGAGGAATCACACGCTGCTCTAGGAAGCAGTTATCAGCAGATACGACCAACAGGCGGGCTGAAGCCCCAATAATGTCAGAAATAGAATTTTCAAACAAAGACCATAAAAGAAGTAAAAATCTAATTATTAAAGGCATACAGTGAATCTTAAAAAAAAAAAGGCATACAGTGGAGTACAAATACGACTCTAGAAATATAGACCAGGCTTACCAAAAAAAGGACTTTCTAGACTTCTATAAATGAAAAACAGAGACCCTGTAATTACAAACTCAATACAATGGTTAAGCAGCAGGTAAGATGTGACTAGAGAGAGAATGCGTGACTTGAAGACAGATTTGAAGACACAGTGACTCCCCACTAACCCAACGTCCCTCCCTGGCTCTGTCTCTAATCCCATGTCCATCTTCACAACCATGACTCTCAGCCCACCTCCTCACCCCCCATTCTCTCCTCCTTGTATTGGTTCCTTCTATACCCACAACTACATGGTTCCTAAACGTCCCAAGGTTGCTAGTGTCCTCCTAACTGCTACATCCAACAGAAGCTTGTTAACCTCGGGGCGCCTGGGGGACTCAGTCGTTGAGCGTCTGCCTTCAGCTCAGGTCACGATCTCGGGGTCCTGAAATGGAGCCCCGCATCGGGCTCCCTGCTCCGCGGGAAGCCTGCTTCTCCCTCTCCCACTCCCCCTGCTTGTGTTCCCTCTCTCACTGTGTCTCTGTCAAATAAATAAATAAAATCTTAAAAAAAAAAAAAAAGGAGCTTGTTAACCTCTATTTTGACCTCTACTTCCTTACAATGTTCTCTTCCCTTGGCTTCCATCACTGTATCTTTGCCTCTCTGACTCCCTTATCTCTGGGCTCTCAGACCATCCCTAAAACATTGGTTTACTCCTTCCACTACACACTTGGGATCCACTTTGAAGACAGATGACACCATTAATGGCTGACTGTATATCCTGAGTATAACTCTACATGTTTAAATCCAATGTCCAACTGGATACATCCACACGGATGTCCCAAGGACACCTCAAATTCACAGGATCCCAACCTGAATCCATTACCACTCACTACCCATCATCCTCCAAGCCTGTCCTACCTTTTGTAGTGCTTATTTCGGCTCAGGATCTCCACTGTTTGTCTAGTCTCCCAAGACAGAACCCTGTAACCATTGCTGACTTCACCTTCTTTTACTGACTCTCCATCCTGTCCCCAAGCACATCACAAAAGCTGGCTGACTCTCAAATTATTCTCAAATACATTTTGTTCTTCACTTCTTCTGCCACTTGCTGTGTTCCCATGACAATATCATAATAATATCCTAACAGATCTCCCCACCTCCGGTCCTACAACCCCACATTTCCATAGTGATCAGACCTGCAGGAAGAAGTACTTATCATCCTGTATAATCACTGTTGCCTCTATACGTTCTCTTCCACCAGGTTTTGAGTCCCTTTACTTGGGCATTCCCTGCACAGAGCCTGTAGCAAAGACTCCTGAATGAATGCACTGCTACCCCAGGGTAGGAAAGGAGGAGACTGGGCAGGGTGAGGGGGGGCAAAGAGCAGGAACAAAAACATGGCACTGGAATTGGGTATGAGGAAATTTGCTGATTAAAATTATTTTTAGATACAGTGTTAAAAGAGAGTATGGTCTAATCATATTGTACACTTTAAATATATGCAATTTTGTCAATTAAAAACCAGAGTATTAAAAAAATCCAGAGTTTCTAATATGGCATAATACAGCATAAGGCAGAGGGCTACTTGAACTTGGAATAAGTAAAAATTAAGGAACAGCATCATTTCACCATTAGATATCTTTAACAATTGTATCACTGTAACACAAGACCTACAAACTTTCATGAATCATCTATGCCATCCTTGTTAGTCTCAGTTTGTCATCACTTAGAAATTGATATGGCCAATATTAATCGAATAATTTGAAATGAGTGTAAGGTTTTCCTTTCCCTAAAAATGAGCATTCTGATCACAATGTTTGTGTGTTAGTGAATATTGTGATAGGACTTCATATAAACTTTGTACTTGATTGTAAAGTAGTTCAAGACAGTATTTAGTAGAAATCCCAAAGTTAATACACTATCATGTCAATTCTCAAATTCTTATATATTATAGCCTAGTTTAGGAATTTTTCATACAATGGAGTTATCTGATTAACTGCTTTTTATGCAATGTATTACACTGAGTAACAACTAATTTTATTCATTATGTGTATGTGTCAGGGGCGCCTGGGTGGCTCAGTCAGGTAAGTGTCTGGCTTCGGCTCAGGTCATGATCTCTGGGTCCTGGGATCGAGCCCTGCATTGGGCTCCCCCTCAGTGTGGAGCCTGCTTCTCCCTCTGCCCCTCTCCCTGCTTGTGCTATCTCTCTCTCTCTCTCAAATAAATAAATAAAATCTTAAAAATAAAATATCTGTGGGGCGCCTGGGTGGCTCAGTTGTTAAGCATCTGCCTTCAGCTCAGGTCACGATCCCAGGGTCCAGGGATCGAACCCCACATTGGGCTCCCTGCCAGGCGGAAGCCTGCTTCTCCCTCTCCCACTCCCCCTGCTTGTGTTCCATCTCTCACTGTCTCTCTGTCAAATAAATAAATAAAATCTTTAAAAAAATAAAAATAAAATATTTGTATATATCAGGCACTGAGCCAAGTGATTTCTGTTTTGCCTACTTTTAGCCCTATGTTTCACATGAGGAAGTAGAAGTTTAGACAAAAGTGTGTTATCTAAGATAACCCGGCCAGTCCAGGCAGAATCAGCCACCCCAAAGCCAGTGCTCTAAATGTTGCTATACAGCTCCCTACAATCGGAAGTATCCCAAGAACCCAGTGAAGTCTTAACTTTGCTAGAACTGAGCCAACAGACAGAAAGGGGCAGTCTATTCCTGAAAATCAGGCTCACAGATACGTGAAGTGGACATTTATTTCTCTTACCTTGCATTTTCTTTCGGAGTCAGAGTAACATCGCCATCAGATGCAATATCTATCTCACAGTGCTCCGGCTGAATTCCTATCCCAAAGAGCTGGATGTCCTGTGATGTATCTGCACCCACCCTGGTATGGTCCTAGTAACAGATTGTGAAAGAAAGGAAAAAACCTACTCTTACAAGTAACTCAACACAAATTTATCACCATCAACTTGAATAACCCAACGGCATCTGCATGACAATATTGAACAATCAGATGGGAGATGCAAGGTATCTGGAACATTATAGGTCCAAAGCTTACCTTAATACACTACATTTTAAAAATATTTAAACACCATGAAGAAAACAACACCAACCAACAGTGATTAGATATTGTTTTACAATATAAGGAAATGGCGGGGGGAGCGCCTGGGTGGCTCAGTTGTTAAGCATCTGCCTTTGGCTCAGGTCATGACCCCGGAATCCTGTGATCGAGCCCTACATCAGGCTCCCTGCTCGGCGGGAAGCCTGCTTCTCCCTCTCCCACTCCCCCTGCTTGTGTTCCCTCTCTTGCTGTATCCATCTCTGTCAAATGAATAAATAAAACCTTAAAAAAAAAATAAAACAACAATATAAGGAAATCAGACTTGACAGGAGACTATCTTGAGTTCCCATGTTAACTTGACACCTTACCATTTATGTGACCATGGGCAAGCTACTTCACAGTCTGAGCCTTGGTTTCTTTTTTCTTTTCTTTTTTTTTTTTTTTGCAAAACTAGGACAATATCATCAATTTGAACTACTTAGTAGGATTCTTTCAAGGATCACCTGAGTTGGCAATGAAAATGCTTTGACAATAACTATATAAATTCAAGAATCACTAACAGGAATTTCATGGAAAATGGTATTTTCAAATATATAAATTTTAAAATAAAAGCAGGGTGCCTGGGTGGCTCAGTCATTAAGCATCTGCCTTGGGCTCAGGTCATGATCCCAGGGTCCTGGGATTGAGCCCCGCATCGGGCTCCCTGCTCAGCGGGAAGCCTGCTTCTCCCTCTCCCAGTCCCCCTGCTGTGTTCCTTCTCTCCCTGTGTCTCTGTCAAATAAATAAATAAAATCTTTACCAAAAAAAAAAAAAAAAAAAAAGGGAAGCCATGCTCCCAATGCCCCACTCTGCTCTGCTCGCTGGGCCTGCCGGCCCGCGCCCACCATAGCCACCATTCAGCAGCTGGTAGGAGGATGGCGCTTAGTGGAAAGCAAAGGCTTTGACGAATACGTGAAGGAAGTAGGAGTGGGAATGGCTGTGCGGAAAGTGGGTGCAATGGCCAAACCAGGTTGTATCATCTCTTCTGATGGCAAAAACCTCACCAAAAAAACTGAGAGCACACTGAAAACAACACAGTTTTCATGTAACCTGGGAGAGAAGTTTGAAGAAACTACAGCTGATGGCAAAAAACAGACTGTATGCAACTTCACAGACGGCGCGTTGGTTAAACATCAGGAATGGGATGGGAAGGAAAGCACAATCAAAAGAAAATTGGAAAATGGGAAATTAGTGGTGGAATGCGTCATGAATAATGTCACCTGTACTCGGGTCTATGGAAAAGTAGAGTAAAAATTCCATCATCATTGTGGACAGGAAGTAGCTGTGAGAATAAACAAGCTCAGTTCAATGAGCAAATCTCCATACTGCTTTTTTTTCATTACTGTGTTCAATTATCTTTATCACAAACATTTTACATGCATCTATTTCAAAGTGTTGATTTAATTAGGATCATCCCTTTGGTTAGTAAATAAATTTGTTTGTGCTATGCCAAAAAAAAAAGACCCGCGTCGGGCTCCCTGCTTCTCCCTCTCCCTCTGCTCCTCCCCTTCTCATATTCTCTCTCTTGCTCTCAAATAAATAGAATCTTAAAAAAATAAAAATAAAGTAGTTGAGTTTCGAATACCAATATTACAGAGTACTGTAGCCTTTGGGTTACAGAATGTACAGATGAGCATGATTTCAGACATATGAGGACTGTCACTCCCGTGATGCGGTCCACAGTTCATCACTTTGTGTTTTCTATTGCTCTAAAAATTATTGAGTCACCATGACAGTAATATTTCCCTGTTTGACAGAAAGGCTTGGTCTTTCAAAATTAGGATTTTGCACACAATTCCTATGCCTTAATTATGTCCCAAATGAACAGTTAAGTCTACTGGTGAACTCTCAGTAAATCAGAAGCTATTTGCACCAGATTTATGTCTCTGGAAAAAGGAGAATAAAAAGGGTATTGGAAAACTGAGCCTCCTTTCTTCAATTCTAGCTTATTTTCCATTGCAGTTTTATATTAAATCAAGGCAGATGAGAATCCTTAACTAGGCACCTGTTTAACTTCTGGCAAGTGGGTAACATCTCTGGCATTTAGAGATTTAGGTGTGTGGACAGTTAGATAAGCTGCCTTCAAGTCCCCAGGTCTCCAATCCTTGAGAGTTATTTAAATACTGCCACATATATTTCTATACTACCGTAACTGAGGAACCCTATGTCTTTTGGGGTGCCCCATATCAGTGTCTATCAGGTGCCTCACTTCAAACAGATGTCTTATTTCTCACCTAACAAAATAAGCCAGGATTTCCAAAAGTGTGGTCTGACAGAGAAAGGTAAATACCATATGATTTTGCTTTATGTGGGATCTAAAAAAGACAAACCAGCAAACAAAGAAAAAGTAGAAACAGACCCATAAATATAGAGAACAAACTGATGGTCGCCAGAGGGGAGGTTTCACTCTCAATGGTAACCACATCACACCATCCATCCTCTTACTTTTTTTTTTTTAAATGGTGCAAAAGCAATTTATTTATTTATTTTATTTTGTGGGGGGGGTGTCACTTACTTTTAATGAGCACTAAGCTGGATACAAAAACCAAATCATGGGTACAGACATCCAGATTCCAACAGGAGTTGTACATAAATGAATCGGGATTGCAACTGTCTCTTTATATGCTTTCTTACCTTTAAATAATAAACCAGAAGTTCATTGAGAGCAGGGTCTGCGTTCAGGTTGACTAAGTAGCACTTGTCGTCCCCGACCTTGATACCCGACGTCTCCAGGGAAATCCCCATACTTTCGAGTTGTCGTTGTCTCTCCTGGGCACAAAAACAGGGAACTCTATTTGTTGCTCTAGACACAAGAGGTATCCATGGAAAGTTTCAGTCACTATTTCTGGGGACAATGCCAACGAAATGACACATTACAACCAAGTTTACAGAGTGTCTAAAATGTGTGACATCTTGAGTCAATGTTATCAGGGTGCTTCGGGTGAACCAGACACCATCTTCCCTTGAAGGGGTCTGCGGTCTAGGAGAGGGGATAAGACAACATACCTAAATCTGAAGAGGAGAGCCCTGGATCACTGGAGAGGAACAGTGTACTGCGGGGCTTCCAAGGAGGGAGATTGTGATGGGTTCAGAGACCAAGAAAGACTTCGGGAAAAGGGTACACTTAAGACGTTTCTTGAAGTATAAGAAGAATTTCCAAGAAATGGGGCAGTGGTAAGGTAGGAGCAGGGTGTCCTAACGGAAGGCACCAGAAGGCACAGTAGAGGTTCTGGGCATACTGCATGATGCCAGGGGGCAAGAACCCTAGTCAATGTGGGAAAGTCATGGGAGAGATGGGGCTGGAAGAGCCAGTTGGTTCCTTACTGCAGAGGGCTTTGAATTCACTCATTCATTCATTCATTCATGAGATATTTAAGTGTTAGGTACTGATCTAGGGCTAGGAATACAACAGCAAAGTCCCTTCATTTGTGAAAACTTATATTCTAGTGGAAAGAAACAGACCATGAAAAAACAGACATGTAAAATAAAGAATTGCCAATGGTGATAAGTGCTGTGAAGAAACACAAAGCAAGGTACAAGACATAGGGAGTTAGGGGTGTGGGGGGGGGGCGTGAGTGTGCATCTGCGCGTGTGTGAATAATATCTAAGAGAAGGCTCGACTAGGTCCCAGTTACTGCTTTCAAGATACCTCACTGGGACAGTCCAGTATTTCCAAGTGGTCAGTGAGATTAAAATATTCACAAAATGCATAGTGTAGATTCATAAAACGCACACACTCACACACAAGTGCAGCATTAGTCCTTGCCTTATATTAGATCTCAAGTAAAGTTCATGTAGCATTTTCTCACAAGCCCAAAGAAGCAATTACAATGAAAAAAACCATGATGTGCTGTCGGTTATAAATTCTCTGCCAGTCAGGTAGCATGCTTTGCCAGGTGATCCAAAATCACAAAATGGAAAAGCAGGAAACATGCACAGTGTGGTCTTAGAGCATGCCTGCTCCAACTCCGTGCTCTCCAGCACTTCTAGCAAACACGTGGAGCAAATGATAGTTGATGAAAGACGACAAAGTCAGCCTCTAACCCTGATCTTTGTGGTCTCGTTTACCAGAAAGAGGTCCTTACATGACTTTTTGAGGATGATGAGTGGCTACACAGAAAAGACAGCAAATGAAAAAGAATCACAAGATTTTAGGCCTGAATTATCAAGCTACCTGTGCGATTTCTTCTGTTTTCCTCAGCTTCTCTTCCCAAGTCACTGTTAGCTCTTTGATCAGCTTTTCAGACTCCTCGAGCTTCTCTTTCAGTTCAGGGGCCTTCATAGCCTTGAAGAGGAAACCAGAGATAGCTGATTTTCTAATTTTTCCCACCATTATTTATAAAACAATCCCTTACTGTCCTTCGTAAGTGGCTATCAGCAGTCTGTTGGAAGCAATTAAGTCATACACTGTCAAGGTGGGGTTTAGATCTTTATTAATCAAAAGAAATATAAGAATAAATGACTGCTACTCTTTAAAGGAGAAAATGAAACCAGTGTCCTGAATTAAACTGATACAAATCATTACAGAATAATTTTATCCCTCCTACTTAAATTTCACATTTAAAGCCTTTTTTTTTTTTTTAAGTAGGCTCCACGCCCAACATGGGGCTTGAACTCATAATTCTGAGATTAAGAGTCACATGCTCTACCAACTGAGCCAGCCAGGCGCACTTCACATTTGAAGACCTCAAAGATGCTAAAGTTTGTAGAAACTTAGGTAAAAAGGTAACTTAAGCAGATTTCTTATTCAGTAAGACAGAGATCAACACACATCACCAATAAACACATCCCAGGGATAACCTACCAGGAAAGGTGAAGATTCTTCTCATTCATTTTAAAATTTGACTCTCAATCATTTAAAACTACTTTTCTTATTGGTGGTAATAAACTTTACATATTCATCATTCCCTTGGAAACAGGACCATCTGGGTAAACAGGCAGCAAGTTCCCTGTGAGTTAGCTCAGTAAGAGTAACTAAGGGATCTAAGTACAGATACATACATGCAGCTTAAACACTCCGGGGGCCTTTACTTGGCACAACAACATGCTTTGACGCCCTATAGCAACAGGAGCCTCTACAAAGAATAAGTCCATGAACAGGAAAGATGGCAGACTCAGACAAGAAATCCAAGTGGTGATGATGTATACGGTCACTGAGGTTTCAGAGTCTCACAGTGGTAACAGAAGCTGAGAGTGACATTCAGTGCTGGGGATAAGGAGACACCCAGGAAAACTCTATCTCGGAGAACCTTCCGGGGCCCCTCTTCTGTTCCCTTCGGCCGGGCATGGTTCTAACCATCTGGCCTAGATTACATGGTCAAGGTGGAAAAGCAGATTCAGAGACAAGAGGAGAGAAGTAGCTCATCCACCTCTACACGAATTTCAGAACAGCTATACTTTCCTCCTAGGATCATGAATGACTCTCTTCAAAGTTTATCAGTATTTTGACTTTTCAGGTGTTTCGCTACCCTTCTTGGCATCAATAAAAAATGATGCTCGATGCACTGAATGATTATGATCATGATAATAACAAAAAAATAGCAACATTTATTGAGTACTCACAATGTTGCCAGGCATTATGCTAAGTGCCTTCCAGTATCAATGTTGCCCTAGGGGTTAGGGATGAAGATAATTAATAAAACAAGGCTTCCTGCTTGAGAAGCCCATAGCTAGAAGAAGAGAAAGACTTGTAAACACATTGTTACAGTGCAACTCCACCATCACCAATGAAGAGGCAGTTCAGATCCCTGGTTTGACTCCTTTCTGCCTGTTTATCTCAATCTCTTACTGATTACTTTTTTGACTAGATACACTGATAGATACATAGGCTGGTACAAAAGTGCTCAAAAAACAGTATCTATTACGCTTTTCCCCCCTACAGCTTAATATTCTCCCCACTAAAGAGGGTTCAGCAGCGAGTGGTATGAAGGAATGTGACCTTAGCAGCCCTAGGTCCACACCCAAGTGAGGCATGGCCAAGCATGTGACTAAAGCTCAGGCACTTGGCCTTCATTTCAGTCCTATTACCTATTTCAAATGAGACAGGGCCTCACCCAGTAGCTTGCAACAAGCAAGTTACTTAGAAGAGGGTGTGTTTATTCAAGCTGGGTAAAGCCAAGGAAAGATGGTAACAATGAGAAATGACCAATTTTGTTTCCTGCCAGGAGCTGATATACATTAAAAAAATAAAATGAGATTTCTGAATTGTTCCTAACGTTTATCTGTCTGCCCTGACTTGAGGAAGAGATGATATATAACCAACTAATCTGAAAACTGCAAGGCCTTATGGGCACATAGTTTACAATGTTAATAAAAACAACACATTTGGGGCGCCTGGATGGCTCAGTTGGTTAAGCATCCGACTCTAGATTTTGGCTCAGGTCATGACCTCAGGGTCCCTGTGTCAGGTACAGTGCTCAACAGGGAGTCCGCTTGAGATTCTCTCTCTCCCTCTGCCTCTGCTCCTCCCCTTTCTCTCTCTCTCTCTAAAATGAATAAACAAATCTTTAAAAAAATAAAAAAATTAAATTAAATTTAAAAAACCACATTTGGTTCTTCAAGTTTCATACTGGAAGAGATTTGCGGTCAAGGGCCAACTGACTGAAGCAAACAATGAGGCAGTAGCAACCACTGACTCTTACTTGTCTGCGTCCTCAGCTGGAGGTTGAGTTCCTGGGACAGAAGTCTGGTACCACTCATGCTGTCTTCACCATGCTTAGCACGCAGAAAATGCCAATCAACATAGAAATGCTGAATGGCATTAGGGAGATGACCTAAAACTGCAGGCAAGGACACCCTTCCCTACTCTGATACCACCAGCCAGGGACCTTCAGGAACAGGGAGCTCCGGGCTGATCTTACCTCAGCCTGCGAGAGCTGCTCCTTCAGTTTCTCTACTTCCTCACGCAGTTCCCGGATGACTTTGGCGTTGGGGTCCTCATTCACGATGGCGTGGTTAACGATCCTTTTGGCTCGATCTGCATATCGCAAGGTGGAGAGGGTCTCTTCGTAGTTGTCTGCTGCTGGGCTAATGGTGGCTATCATAGAGGTCTGGCTGTTGCCTCCCAAATTGTCCTGCAAAATATTTCCAGTAGCATCTTAGGAAATGAGCCCCATTCTGTGCACAACACGTAGGATGAAAGCTGAGAATGTGCACGTGTGACATTCTCTGTGAAGAAAGAAACGTGTGGTGGAAATGGGTCTGCACCTCACAAATAATTTTATGCCGAGATGTGGTTTCTCTCTAGTCACAACAATGATGCCTGTGAAACAGCACTACCATAGGGTAAGAAGGGCAACAGAAGAGAGTTTTCATTCTACGTTCCTGGGAATCAGGATGACAGTACTGTCGGGGATTGCTGTGTATTTGGTTAGCTCTGCACACACCTCTCAGCTACCAGCTCTGAAACTGGCAAGTTCTAGTTGGAAAGGAACACCATGAACAATGAATTACCTTAAGAAGCCAAGTGAGGACTGAATCTCGGTAAGGCACAAATTTGTTTTTACCCTTGCCAGCTGCCTGGTCAGCCAGCGATGATATCACCAACCCCAAGGTTGTAAGTGATCTGCCGAGACAAAAAAAAATTTTTTTTAATTAGCTTTAGAGAATATTTATATTGTTTCTATAAAATAATAATCATTCCAGGGAATAAGTACAAAATATGCAGAACAACAAGGCCCTAACATTGATACAATCAAGTGTACATTAATTTGTCAAGAAGCTCAGAAAAAGGGTGCCTGGGTGGCTCAGTTGGTTGGGCGACTGCCTTCGGCTCAGGTCACGATCCTGGAGTCCCGGGATCGAGTCCCGCATCGGGCTCCCTGCTCAGCAGGGGGTCTACTTCTCCCTCTGACCCTCTTCCCTCTCGTGCTCTCTGTCTCTCATTCTCTCTCTCTCAAATAAATAAATGAAATCTTTAAAAAAAAAAAGCTCAGAAAAAGAAAAACAAAAAAAGTAACTTCATTCATTTAAAAGAATGAATTTAGAATCCCTGTAAGCATCTATTCTGTTCAGTCACAGGACCTGTGACTGTGAGACAGACATTTCAGAACCTGGAAACATACGTTTAAAAGATCACTCCAGAGAATTTTAATTGACTCCAAATATTACGTTGAAAGTCTGAACCATTTACTCTTTGGGGCTAATCTGGACCATCTAGGCCTCTCATTCTGTGTTCCACCATAACCACGTAACTTGAAGAGAAGCTTTCCCTGCACGTTACAAGGTATATTCTGTTCATCTGTTAAAGCGAGCAAGCTGATTTCACAACTCAGTGTGGAATTTGTACAGTTGTACAGAACAAAGACCTACCCAAGCAGAGGACAGCATACGGCTACTCTTTCAACACCTGCTACACAAAGCAGCACTGGGGTCTCCTGAGAGCTGCTTAGAAACACAGACTCTTGGAAGCCTCCCCAGGCCTACTGAGTCAGAACAGGTTAAAGATACTTCCAGGTAATTCATAGGCACATTAAATTTTAAGACTCCAGGATCATGACCTGAGCCGAAGGCAGTCGCCCAACCAACTGAGCCACCCAGGCACCCTTTTTCTGAGCTTCTTGACAAAAAGATTCTCAAAACGTGGTGCTGGGACCAGCAGCACCAGCAAGACTTGGGACCTTGTTACAAATGCACACTCTCAGGCCACACTACACCCCAGACCTACAGACTCAGACACTTGTAGTGGGACCCACCACTCTGCTTTAACCAGCCCTCCACGTGATTCTGGTGCAGGCTGGAGTTCGAGAACCACTGGTCTAAGCTCATGAATGTTCCCTGGTAGTTAATACATGTTCCCTGCACCTGGAGAAAAGAGCACCATAGAAGCAACAGATTTGTGAAACTGAAGGACATCGTCCTGTGTCACAGTTAGTACCCAGTGCGCTTTTAAAAGGAAATCAACTGGATCCCAAGTTTAGCAGCCAGAAAAGAGCAGCCTCAGGAGATCTCTCAGGAGTACAAGGAAGCTTACAGGACAACATAAAGAGAAAATACTCTGTGAATGGTTAAAAAATTAAATGTTATTACTTATCTATAAAAACAAAAAAGAGCACATATCAGCATATAACCAGAGTTTAGCATGAAAGACTAGATAGCTTTCTTTCTAATGTTAACAACAGACTTCCATGAAATGAGTTGAAAGCATGTTTCTTGCAAAACATAATCGCTCAAAGGTGAGTCATTTGAAAAGTCACTGAAATACAAAGGCAAATTCAAGAGGCAGAAAATGAGCCAGAATTTAATAACAGCCATTCCTGCAAAGTTACATAAATATGTACAGTATAATTGAAAGATTCAGTTAAATCCACCCCAAAAGAAATGAAAACATATGCCCACACAAAAACGCGTCCATGAATTTTCATAGCAGCATTATTCACAACAGCCAGAATGTAGAAACCACCCAAGTGTCTGTCCGTCAAATGATGAAGGGATGGATAAAATGTGGTGTCCTCACAATGGAATATTATTCAGCCACAAGAGAGGATTCTGATATAACCTACAACATGGATAAACCCTGAAAAATTATGATAAGTGGAAGAAGCCAAACACCAAAGGCCAACGTCCTGGGTTGAACAGTGTCTACCCAAAATTCATGTTCACCAGAACCTCAGATGGATTCTTATTTGGAAATAGGGTCCCTGAAGATGTAATTAGTTAAGACGAGATCATATTGGCTTACAGAGGGCTGTAATCCAGTGACTGGTGCCTTATAAGAAGGCCACGTGAAGACACCCAGGGAACAGGGGAGGGGCCGTGTGAAAACAGAGGCACAGATGGGAGCAATGCATCTACAAGCCAAGGAAGGTCAAGGAGCTTCAGTGACCACGAGAAGGTAGGAGAGAGGCAAGAAACAGATTTTCCCTCTGAGCCCCAAGAAGGAACAAACCCTGCCAATCCCATGATCTGGATTTCTGGCTTCCAGAACTATAAGGAAATAAATTTCTATTGTTGTAAGTCACCCAGTCTGTGGTAACCTGTTATAACACTGGGAAACTAATACAGCCACATATCGATTCCATTTATACGAAATACCCAGAATAGGTGAATACCCAGAAAAGAGATGAAGGTAGTGATTGTCCAGGGCTGGAGGTGGTATAAATGGGGAATGACTTGGACACAAGGTTACTTTGGGAATGATGAAAATGTTTTCAAATTAGATTGTGATGATGGTTATACATTCTGAAAATAATAAAGCTGCTAAATTGTGTATTTTAAATGGGAGAGGAACCATGAGAGACGATGGACTCTGAGAAACAAAATGAGGGTTCTAGAGGGGAGGGGGGTGGGGGTAGGGGCTAGTCCGGTGATGGGTTTTAAGGAGGGCACGTTCTGCATGGAGCACTGGGTGTTCTACGCAAACAATGAATCATGGAACACTACATCAAAAACTAATGATGTAATGTATGGTGATTAACATAATAAAATTTTCAAAAAATGGTAAAGCATGCGTATGTGAACTATTTCCCAACACAGTTGTTTAAAAAAAATTCAAGTTCAGGGGCGCCTGGGTGGCTCAGCCGTTAAGTGTCTGCCTTCGGCTCAGGTCATGATTCCGGGGTCCTGGGATCGAGCCCCACATCGGGCTCCCTGCTCAGCAGGAAGCCTGCTTCTCTCTCTCACATTCCCCCTGCTTGTGTTCCCTCTCTCTGTCAAATAAATAAAAACTTAAAAAAAAAATTCAAGTTCAAACACTCCATCACTCCTCCCAAAGGTAACAAATTTAAGAAAGAAAATGGCAAAAATAAATTATTCAGACTACATCAAAATAAAAAGTTTCTGCACAAAGGAAAGAATCAACAAAACTAAAAGGCAACCTACTGAATATGAGAAGATAGTTGCAAATGACACATCCAATAAGGAATTGAACTCAACACCCAAAGACAAATAATCCAATTTAAAAATGGGCAGAAGACATTGAAAGACATTTCTCCAAAGACATCCAGATGGCCAACAGACACATGAAAAGATGCTCAACCATCAGTCATCATCAAGGTAATGCAAATCAAAATACAATGAGGTACCACCTCACACCTGTCAGAATGGCTAAAAATCAAGAAACAAGTGTTGGTGAGGATATGGAGAAAAAGGAACCTTCTTGCATAGCTGGTGGGAATGCAAACTCGTGCAACCACTGTGGAAAACAGTATGGAGGTTCCTCAAAAAATTAAAAATAGAACTACCCTACTATCCAGTAATCACACTAATGGTTATTTATCCCAAAAATATTAATTCAAAGGGATACATGCACCCCTAGGTTTACTGCAGTGTTATTTACAATAGCCAAATTTTGGAAGCAGCCCAAGTGTCCATCAACAGATGAATGGATAAAGAGAATATATACACAATGGAATATTACTCAGTCATAAAAAGGAATGAAATTCTGCCACTTCCAACAGTGTGGATAGAGCTAGAATGCTAAGCGACATAAGTCAGTTCAAGAAAGATGAATACCATATGATTTCACTCATATGTAGAATTTAAGAAACATGAGGAGCAAAGGAAAAGAGAGACAGACAAACCAATTAACAAACTCTTAACTCTAGAGAACAAACTGATGGTCCCCACCAGAGAGAAGGGGGAATGGGAATGAAAGATTATACTTATCATGATGAAATAAAATTAAATTTAAAAAGAAAGAAAATGGCATGTGATATATATGACATAGAAGAAAACAGGAATTCAATATAAGGCAAAACCACATTTCTGCTTTAATAAAGAATATAGGGCATCTTTCACATTTTGCAACTACTGGAATAAAAGTTTCAGTTGAAAACAATTCTTTGAACTATATCAGTTTTTAATACTTAAATACATTAGAAAGTACTTTAATTCATACAGACTATAAAGAGCTCGGCGACTCCAAGGTCAGTATTACGTGAACAGTGCCCTTCATATGCAAACGCGTTCTGGGGTTGTCATGTGTTTTTCCTCACTGAGAGATGTGATGCGGTCTGGTGGCAACTGGTCCTATTTTCTAATTTGATAGTGTCAGGAGTAAAAAGGGAAGTTCCTGGCACTCCTAAACAAGGACACAAAAATCAAACGAGCGCTTTGAGAGAAAAGGGGAACCGGTGGCACAGCGTCAGCACCGCCCACGGCACCACGTGCACGCTGCGTCAGTACGTCCCGTCAGCACGTACAGCACGTGAGCGGCCTCAGCGGAGGGGAGGGGCGGGGCAGACACGATCACGTGACTCTGGGGCGGGACGGCTAATGGTCTCCCGACTCCCTTTCGTGTGTACTTAGCTCTATAACTTATCCAGTAAGGGAGGCTTATCACTAGTAGAAGGCTTTTACCTGATAGCGTGCACACATTCAAAACAAGAACTCCATCTCAACCTACTGTCCCTTTGGCGCAAAAAGAAAAAAACTGCAGGGTGAGAGGACTCCCTGGATAAGAGGTAACCAGGTCGCCCGGCGACCAGGGGGCCACGCCACCCCTCCTTGCTACCTTCCACCTGGGAGCAATGATGCAGGGGCTTGTGGAACCTCAAAAACTATGTGTAAAAAGTGAACAGTGGGTTTACGTATTCTAACAGTAACTTTATTCCTAGGGAGTTTAAGAATATAATGAAATCACAAATTATGGACCCTGCTAGCACTGTCTTATTCTGGAGGCAAATGGGCAGCTCACAGGTTTCCAAGACAGGGTGGAGCTGTTTGCCAATTTGAGGGGCTGAAAAAATTGCTCCAGGAATCTTTCTAATTCTACCAAAGTACAGCTCCTTCCCTGAACCCAAGGGAGATGGAGATAGTAAGGAAATTCCTAACCTTTCCACACGTTCTTGGGCTGCGGCAGTGGGCACAGTAAATGAGGAGAGGCTGAGTGAGGAGGGCAGAAGGATTAGGCTACGGGATAACGATTTGTGAACGGGTAGCCATGTTTTCGAGATAGAAATTTTAAAAATCTACCTATCTACTATAACAATGGAGAATCTGAGATTAAGAATAAAGTAAATAAAACTAGGAGGATCAAAAACAAAATAAAAGCTCCAATAAATAAAATCAGTGAGAAGAACGTGGTCATAATTCAGCTTTTGTTTTTTTTTTCCTTTTCTGCACCTTCCTCCAACCCCCATAGTTTCTTGAAACCCTAACCACCAGATTCCTTCCCTTAGGAGTAGATATGATGTGAGTTATCTATACTCTCCAGGATGGATTTCAAATATATTATTTTACCTATTTTTCTAATGATCTTTTTCTAAGGTCATAAGTGCAGTAGTTATTAAACTTTGCTACAGTTACCCGCATATGTATTTCTCTCTCTCTTTCTACTTAAGGCTGTGACTGCTTTGAGAGCAGAGACCATTCTACATCATACCATTACTGCGCCTGGCTTACAAAAATCAGTCAATAACTCTGCTGAGTAAAACAGTCTACATACACTGAAGAACAGAACATGGACCTCTTTCTAAAAAGGACTGATTCAATGCTGGCTTTGGTACTCTCTGTGGATATTGGCCCAATATCCCTTCTGCCTTTCTTACTTGCTAACAGAGCCCTGAATTTGCTGGGAAGCGAATGCTGGGCTAAAAACTCCACTTTTCAGAGTCCTCTGCACCTCTGGAAAGCCATGAAACACAGCTCTGGCCAATGAGATGCAGGGTGACATTACTGGGTGGGGCTTCCAAGAAAGCTATTGTTCTGGTAGAAAAGGTACATATTCCGTAGACATAAGCCAGAAGCCAGTGGTCCTTTGCCCTTCCTTTCCCCTTCTTGTGTGGAACACAGATAAGGCTACAATGCCTGGAATGACAGAGTCATCTTGAGGTCATGAGGACAACGTGAACACACACTAAGGTTTGTCGAGCTGGGTGCCTGACAGCATTTTTGAGGTGCTATACCAGCCTCTGGACTTCTAATTAAAAGTGAGGAAAAGGAATCCATCATTTGATCATCACCATAGCTGCTGCTTACAGCAGAATGCAATCCTTGCCTTTTAAAGAATCAGTTGAAAGAGGATGAAGTTAGTGGACTTGAGTTAGTACTTTTCCCCAGTTAAGTCTCCACTCTTAACAGTAAAGGCAAAATGCAAAGAGTACGTTTGGCAAAACAGGGGCAAGGAAAATCCCATCTCATGGCAGGAGAGGAAGGAAAGCCGTGATCATGCAGAACAGGCCTCGTTCCACCCCCCACTGGTTTCCAGTGGCCGATTCGAGTCATTCAAATCGAGCAAAGTGCGTCTAACAAGAACCATGCCCAGTCTCATCTCCGTTTCAAGTGCCGTGGTGAAATCAAGTACCCACGAACATCTCCAAAAATGAGTTCTTTTGATTATTTGTTCTGGAGATTTTAATAGATGTAATACCTAGAATTCTGTCATCAAAAAAGTTCAGCGACTAAGTTACAGCTATATGGGATTCGTGAATCTCTGAAGGGAGATTTTTTTAAGCAGCCTTTCTCAAAATTATTTGTCCAAGGATCCTTTTCTTCCCAGAGCCACTCGAGGAACTAGTATTTCCCAAAAATGCTTTGAGAAACACTGAAGTCACAATGTCACGTGCCCCAAAACATGTGGCTACTGCCTCTCAAGGAGATTTTTGATCTGTCCTTTGTGGGTCTCTCATATTAAATGCAAAGATGTTTACTCAGATTGGACCCTGCAATGCATAAGTCGTAAATTGATGAGGAACCCCACCAGCCCTTGAATAATGGACAGAACCAGGCCATTTTTTACTCTCCCCAGGTACGAGTTCATGTTCGGTTATGCAGGCAATACCCACTTAAGTGAGACTTCCGAGAAGAAATGATTAAGAGTCATGCAAAGTACTCAAGAAAAAAAGAGGATTGAGTCACATGACACATTAGAAATACTGTGCTTATAATTTATTACATTGTAACAAATTATTTGACAGAATCTTAAGAATAACATATATTTGTATCCCTAGAACAAATGTTGAGTAGAACCCATTTAGGGAAATGTTTCATACATACTTTATTATCAACCACAGTGACTGAAACGAACTGAGACCGGGAATGATACTCATTTGATGAACATTGCTTGAACTTAAAGACTGGCCATCACTGAGATTAATATGGAACCATTTTCAATGACATTCCCAGGGGTTTTAGCGAGCGCCCCATGATCTGAATGAGCGCTCCAAGAAGCTAGCCTGCCACTCGGGTAGCAGGGACAGACTTCCTCACTCTACCCTCAACAGACAGGTGGAGCAACAGACTTGAGTTTTCAGATGTATTCCCCTGTGAGGATGGTCTACAGACCTATTCCTCCCACACCCTGCACAGACCATGGCGGTGCAGCCACACCGTGCCTTAGCTCTGCAAATGAAGGAATAATGTGTGCTTTAAAGCTCTTAAGAGCTTAAGGAGAGATGAAGCTCCTAAATCCATAGCCCATTAAGGACACTAATGTCTCTGTGAAGTCCCTGACAGGTCTGCTTAAGAGGATTACTAATGTTCCATCAAAAGAAGCCCAAACAGGAGGCCCAGAGAAAGCTTAGGAAACATGTCAGAGATTTCTTTAATTTTAGCACTCAACGGGGCACTGGTCTTAAGGCTTAAAAAGCCATCTGTGGAGCTATCAGGCAGCCCTTTCAATTTATTATTTATTTTACTTGTGTCTCTACTGACACAGAACTTACTACATGCTGGGCTCTGTTCTAAGAAGCACTTACTAATAGTAACTAATTTAATCCCCGTAATAGCCCTGCTCACAGGGCTGTTTCCTCAGCCATGTTTTACAGCTGACAAAACTGAGGCACACAGGGGTCACTTGGCTAGAAATTCCACCCTCCCTGAACCTTCCAGCTGGGTTGTCCCTGGTTCCCACTGCACCCATGGCACTGAATGTGGTCATACTAGCCCTCAGTCCTTTCCCGTCGGATCCTGACCTTCCCGAGGCCAGAGCCCCAGCTACTCCTCCCCGTGCCTCACGCACCACTAGTGCCCAACACATACTGGCTCCATGGATCAAAAAGGGGCAGGTGAGCACCTCTCGTTTGAAATCCTTGGGGCCACCTGGGTATGGAAATGCAGAATATTTTGAATTTTAGGAAGTTCAGTGCGTGCATTATACATGACCACCACGGACAGATCTGGGACAGCAGGCCGTAATAAAACCCATTGGCATTTCTATGGCTAAACTTACAAATGGCCATGCTAAATGAGTAAACAAACACTATAAACGCAGGTAACAACCAGAGACAGCCTCACAAGACTTCCGGTGAGGCTCTGCCATCAGGTAAGCTGTGAAGAAAAAAAGAAAAGCGCTTGGTGTTCAGAGCATTACGGATTTTGAATGGCAGGTAAGGATGGAGGGCCCATTTCCATGAAGGTCTCCCAGACAGCTCTGCAGACGTCAGGGCACCGTGTAACGTCAAGATGTCCCGTCCATGCTACGTCCCCATGACCACAATGAGAACCTGGAGGACACCTACTGGAGACCTGGGTCTGGAGTGGGCTCTTGGGGCATATGCACCTACTCGGGGAGACCAGAGAGGTGTGTGGGGTTAAGAAAACAGCCCTGGACTAAGGCATAGGAGAAAAGATTCAGAGGCAACTCTAGTCCCTCCGAGCCAGTTATTTTGGGAAAAGCACAAGACCAACTTGGCAAACATCCACAGGCTGGTAAAGGTGTAAAAAAAAAAAAAAAAATAGTTCCATGCTTCAGTGTTGGCTTATGTAGGATTTTGCAGCGTTGTCTGGTCCAAAAAAAAAGAAAAAAAAAATCCTCCCTCCTTTCATTTTTTCAAATGAAGTGACCTCCTGTTGTCCTCAACTGTGTGCTCCTCAAGGGCAGCCATCATGCTGTGACAAATAACCATAAACACGGTGGCTTAACAGAACACGAAGCTATTACAGCTATTATCTTATAGTTCTGGAAGGCCAGAAGTCCAAAATGTGTCTCACTGGGCTAAGAAGGTGTCAGCAGGGCTGCGCTCCTTCTGGAAGCCGTTGGGACAGACTGTTGCCCTGCCTGCTCCAGCTCCCACAGGCCGCCTGTGTTCCTTGGCTCGTGGTCCCTTCCTTCACCGTCAAACGGGAAATGGAAGGTGAAGATTTTCTCACCCCACATCACTCTGACCGGCTCTGGCCCTCCTACCTCCCTCTTTCACTTTTCAGGAGCTTTGTTTTTATAGCAGGCTCACCTGGATAATCTCCTCATCTCAAAATCTTAAGTTAATCACATCTGGCAAGTTCGCTGCCTTGCACTGTCACATATGCACAAGTTTTGGGAATTAGGATCAGGGCATATTTGGGGGGTGGGTGGGGAGGCAGTAGTGTCTACAAGAATATCTAAATTTCTTTTGCATCGCCAGCATCTAATGCAGCGCCAGGCACATAGCAGAGACTTAATAAATGTCGGCTCAGCTTTTATTCATATTACTTAAATGTCTCCAAGCATTAGTTCCCTCATCTATAAACAGAAATAAAAATACCTAATAGGAGCCTCACATGAAATAATGCATATGAAAGTGCTCTGATAACTATAAAGAACCCCCAAAATGAAGATCAGATCTCACTGACTACTAGTAGGAAATCCACACATCCATTTGTGAAAGAGCTAGTATATTAATAAGGAAAGACAGCAGGATGCTAAGAGCATTTGATGAAATTCAGTAAGGCATTATGGAAGAGAGTCAGTCGCCGGGGGATCTAAATCATGTTATTATGTGGCTTCGAGATAGTCCGGTTTGGGACAGTACGTAATTCAGTGCCCAAATTTAAGAGGGCACTATTAATGTTTACTCTGGGATGAAAGTATCAGCTAGGACTCTTGCAGGCAAACAAAACACATGGTCACCCCACATACTACACGGGGCTCGGGCGCCAGATTGCCTGCAGCCAAATCCAGATCCACGCTTAGAGCTTTGAGACCTGGGGCACATTATTTAACCCCTCTCTGTCTTGGTTTCCTCTTCTGTAAAAGAGGGATAACAGACCCCCCCGCCCTGCCAGTGCTGGTGTGAGGATCAGATGAGTGATTGCATATGGAGCATTCAGTAGAGCACCCAGAACACACTAGGAGGTCAGTAGAAGTTAGCGATCATTATACAGCAAAGCCAGCCATACTCTACATTCTCACAAATCCTCGGCACAGAACGCCTACTGTTTTCCCACAAGCCCAGCCAGAAGGCAAAGGGCTGGCATGGCTTAGCACCAGTAAACACATCTCCCGGACAGGTGACAATCTTTTCGTTGATACCTGCTCCCTCAGACCCCCATTTCTGCTTTCCCATCCCTGCCCTTGAGCTCACTGTGGAAGGCCGAGCTGCGGTGCCGGCCTGCACTCCTACAGTGCTTGGTCATGAAATATAGCCAAGCCCTTTGTTATTAGAGCAGGAGACAGGATGACTGGAAGATTAACTCCCTAAAGCAGCAGTCTCTGCAGTGAGTGCTGCTGTGTCCAGCTGATAGAGGGGGTGATATTTCCCTTCTAATTTTAAACTTCAGCACACTAAAATTATAATGTGCTCACGTCATTTTAAATGCAAGCTGCACAAACATGTTCCTGCATAGATTGCCTCTTGTCACCTTCTGTCCTAAACGAAACCCAAGTTATTATGTCTCAACAGAGAGATGTTACAAGTACAAACTCAACTGCTTTCTGCTGAGCTTGGAATAATGATAATGATTACACTATTTGTACAGATTATAAAAATATTAGCTACAGCAATTAATATTGATTCAGTGCACAGTATGTGCCAGGCATTGTTCGAAGCGCATCCTGGGCATGTAAGCTCCAACAAGTCTATGAAGTAGGGACTGTTATGATCCCCATTTACAGATGAGAAAAAGAAAGCACAGAGAGGCGAAGGGAAGGACGAAACTCCGGCAGTCTCACTTGACACTTCATACTCTTAAACGCAAACTCTGCTCCCTCTTGAGCAGGAAAGCAAACACCCCTCTTGCACGGCAGGAGCCATCCTGGGATACTGCATTACTGAAAAGAACAAGCCCTCCACTGGGCTGTGCGTTTGCTGTGCCCTCTGTGCCCAATGCCGGCATGTCCTTTGTCTGCCTGGCAAACTCCTACACATCCCGTACCACCCTGCTCTCTTCCAGCCCCCAGGATAGCACTGGGCACACCGTAGGCTCCCAAGCAAAAAGTGAGATTTCAGTGTGGCAGCTATTCAGCAACTGTTAAATTCTGTTAAGCACTGATGTTTAAACAGTATCAGCTAACAAAGGGATTCAAAGCAGGTTTTCTTTTCAGAGTAAGCTTCTCAGGTTAATTTAAGATATGACTTGAGTGACAAAGCTGTGACTGGCATTTACCTGAGATTACATTAGACATGATGATGACATGCACAGGGCTGCAACGCGTAGCTTCACACAAATAAACCCATGCATTTCAGGAGAGGTAGGGCTGTTGGTTTTCTTCAACTCCATTTACTAAAGCTACACGGACTCAGAAGCACCTGCCACCAGAACCATCCACTCTCTTCTAGTGCCACAAGCCCCACTCCCCACCCCCGGACACAGGGGAAGCTGGGTGTGAGGCTGCAGTGTGACACCTGAATTCCACCAGACACCTTACTTGTTAATGTTGCTGCCTTCTTTGAGTCGCTCTCCTGCAGCTCCTGTCTTGGACACTCTTTCACTACCCGCCAGGTCCACCAGGCTGACCTTACTGACCTTCTCTCCTGAGTTCTGGGTGCAGGGAACAAGAGAGAAACAACACACGTGAGTGCAAATGCACACGTCCATGCCGATGTCTGCACGGTAACTGAGGGCAGCTGGAGTACCCCTGCCCCCACAACAGGGCAGGGGAGGAGCTATGTGGACTCGCGATTTCATGGTCAAATTTATTTTTTTAATTTTTACTTTTTTAAAAGTTTTATTCATTCAAGTCATCTCTACACCCAACGTGGGGCTCAAACTCACGACCCCGAGATTAAGAGTCACATGCTCATCTACCTGGGTCAGCCAGGCGCCCCATCACAGTCAAATTTGAACTGGTGCGCGCTTGCTTTGTAGCTGGGGAGCAAGCCCACTCAGCTTTCCAGGATGCGGTCAGAGAGCCGGAGATTTTCTGTGCCTTTGAGGAAACACATGAGGATTCCTGCATATTCAGGTCAAATTCCTCTTCTTTTGAAAAAGTGTTCTTTAGGCTAAATGTTGTGGTTTCCTCCTTAATAGCCCTTAATGGCTGTGAGGTAGACTCCCATTGTTTTTAGGGGAATTTCGGGTGAAAGGATACATATTAAAAGCTGTATGGTGACATCATCATGCCGTTCAGGGAGTTTACACAAGAAACCCAATTTTTAAAAAAAGTTATATATAAAGGAAGACCTGATAAATTGAATGATTTAAGTAAAGTAGCTTATTTAGTAAGCACCAAAGCCAGCATAAAATTCTCAGCAACCGAATCCACCCATGAAACCCTTCACCCCTGCAGGATATTTGCGTTCTTTTCCTGCACTGAAGGCTCTCCCCAGGCCCTCACCCCAGACTGCAGGTCATAAAGCGTCTGTGTGATTACGATGTTGAACACAGCATGGGAGCGGCTGCTTTCCTCATTCATGTTAGTCGCAGCTACCGTCCGAGACTTATTTCCCTCAGACATCAATGACTCAATATCCTAGAGGCAAAGCAGAAGGAACACAGGATAAGCGCAAACACAGGAATGCAGTCCTGCCCACCAGGTGCACGGATTAATTACAAGCCCGGGGACGTGCTTGGCCCCGCCCTTCCGTAAGGACCCTCCCCGTCTGCCTTCCGCGGCGAAGGGGCTGAGCCTCCGCCTCTCTCACCGCCTTCTGGAATATGAAATGTTCCCCCCATTTTGGCCATCCCGCAATTGTCCCCTTTCTCTGTCTGGCGCCTCTTTTTTCCCTTTGCAAGTTCCTGGGGGAGAAAGGAGCTAATGTTTATGGAACACTCCAGATACTCACTATAAGGTAGTGACCTTATGTGACGGTAACTCTCTTGTGCTTAACGACTCTACAGAGCTACCCACGGCTTGTTTATGTCGCCGCCTCAGCAGGGAATGCTCCTTATTCATCTTTGAACACCTAGAACCCACGGGCTCTTACACATTAGATGCATGAACTTTATAATAAACAAGTATTCCCCTGATGTTACCCACAGAACACCGACGTTCACAGAGCTCAAGTAACTTTTCCCACATCTAGTAAGAGGCAGAGCGGGGATGCAAATCACAAGCTCTTACTAATAAGTGACAGGGTGAGATGAACACGGACCCTGACCACACTGAGCTGTGAACCACGCACCTGAGCAAAGGTGCTGACTTTTAGCACCTTGACGCCAGAGAGGTTTCCCTTCATTTCAGAATCTAGGTGCTTTTAAAGTGATGGCTGTACTGTTTCTCATTTGAGCGATACTAAAAATGTCTTCATCTAATTGGCTGGGGGGAGTTAGCTCACAGATTAATTTTCGTCATACTGAGTCAAGCGGACGGTGGGACAGCCACAAGCCGTCTAGGCAGAGCATGACTAGGCAGAGGACACCTTCACGCACCCGTGGGTCGGCATTCTCCAGCAACACAGAGCGGGCTGTTTTGGGGGGTTTCTGAAGCAGTGACAATAGAAGTAAGGCTAAAACATCAAGTCGGGATGTAAAAAGGCATACAAGTCAAGGAGCAGAAAAAGGAGACAGGTCCGTCAATGGAGAGAGGAGCGATTCAGAAAAATAGAATCAGAAGACT
The DNA here is from genome assembly GCF_009762305.2 of Zalophus californianus. Classification (NCBI taxonomy): domain Eukaryota; kingdom Metazoa; phylum Chordata; class Mammalia; order Carnivora; family Otariidae; genus Zalophus; species Zalophus californianus. The sequence goes on from NC_045601.1 coordinate 136,596,982, forward strand.
GAAAAGTAATGGAAATGAGCACAGAAGATCCTGTCAGCAGGAAGGGAATGAACGGATTACCCAACGCTGCTTACATGCGTCCAGGTTTCTCTAGAAGGACATCACTGACAACCTTGGGGAGAAGAGTTTCAACAAGGCGGCATGAAAGAAAATACTCAGCACTTCACACTGGTGAGCCTCTTGGCCGCACTGTCACGCCTTCACAACAAAGCATGTTGAAGCCCTTTCTTTCCGTGTAGGGTGTGTTGCTACCGGGTTTCTGAGACCACGCATGGTACCAATATGCTACAAAGCACTCACATAAAAATACACTCAACATTACCTACACATTTCAATTTACTGATTTTTTTTTTTTAATGACACTTACCTCAAAACTAGTGACAGCCAGCTGGGATAAACCGTCTACATATGGTCCCAAAACTTTATGCTCTCGAACTTTAAGAGACTGTCTATTCCTTTGGGAGGAAGGAAATAGGAATGAATGAATCAGACCAAACTGGGAAGCTTTTCTTTCTTTTTAGCTACTCAAAAACTAAGGTTGCAATTTTTTTAATGATCAAGAAATATTCTAAAAGCTACTTTATTTGGATTAGGAAAACAGCATTCCTTTTGAGGAATGTCTTTTATACTGATTTCTATTTTAAGTAACTTACTATTTAAAAAATTCTATCTCTACTCCTAAACTAAATAGCCAGCACACAGAATTTGAGGGTAAGCTAACTTGCTTGCTTTAGTCGATGAACTTCAGTTCTACACAGGAGGAAAAAAAAAAGGAAAGAAAACAAAGGAAAGAACATGCAGAATTAAATTTAACCTTAAGATTATTTCATACACAAGCACACTCCCAGTTTCAGTAAATCACGTCTAAAAGTTTTGATCAAGTAGTGAACAATATTAAAGTATTTTAATTTGCTTCTTTAAGGCTGAACTGATTTATGCTGCTTCTATGCTAACAATTTTATACAGAAAGTGATAGAGCAGGAAAGCAGTTGTTTGCAGTTACTGATATTTATGCTATATTTAGAATTGGCTCTGCTGGTGAAGACTTTAAGACTTTTTAAAAATTTTAAATGACCAACCTGGTTTGGGACCCATTTAAAGCTTATCAACACATAATTGAGATTAAAAGCAAATCTATATATATTATGAGTATATTGCATTTGTCACCTTTTCCATTGCATCAGATACTGATCCCCTTTCAAATCAAGTGTCGATGTTTGGCATCACTTAAGTGCAGAAAAACGGAACTAAGAATCACTGAGTGCTTCCCAAAGTCATGGCACTGTTCCCTAAGAACTTTTTAGTTATCCCATTTAATCTTACAGTAACCTACAAAGTAGGTTTTACTGCCTTTACTGATGAAGAATTCAATGTGACAACGAGCAATTCTGTGTACTCTAAATGGGGGCAGATCAAATGCACATCTTCAAGAGAGCTAGCGGGATGCACACGGCTCTGAGACTCTACTCACTTGCCTTGCGCAACCAGAGATTCTTGAATGCTATTCTGGAGCCAGAAAAAGTAACCTAGCACCGTATCAAGTGCTTGTGATGGTGTCTAACACAGGGCATTCTTGTACACTGCTGGTGGGCTGTGAACTGGTACGAGTCCTTTGAAAGACAATTAGGCAGGACCTCCTAACGCCAAAGATTCAGTGTCCTGTTGCCCACAAGTCCACCCCAGATGTATTCCCTAGGAACTCTTACATTTGCACACCCAGAAAACTGTGCAAGAATGCTCAGAGTAGCACTGAAGCAGTAAAAAGTGGAAACCACACAAGTGATAGTAGATGAGACAGACTATGGTATAATCATATAATGAAACACCAAGGAGCAGTAAAAGTGAACGCATTATTACTTCATGTATCAGAATGAATGAATCATTAAGAAGAAAACAGCAAGTCAACAAGGGACATATATGCTATGATGTCCCTTACACAAAGTTTAAAATTGTGCAAAATTCTGTGTAAACTCTAAGGAGGATGAAGATAATGAGAAATGTAAAATTCATCATTGTGGTTACCTTGGAGAAGGGTAGGGAATGGAATGGAATCCAAGAGAATCATAAAGGGGTTCAAAAATATTGGTCATGATTAAGCCAAATGGTAAGTAGGATGGTCAATTTTATTATTCTTTATATCTTACATGTATTATAAATGTTCTTTCATATGCAAATAGTTAATAACTTTAAAGTCAATATAAACATTTCCTATGATTGGTTCACTTCCTTATCACCTACAAGTCTGATCTTATGATGATACCCTTGATTACACAGCTGCTAAAAGCATTTAAAAATAATTCAGGATAACTGAATTGAATTTAGAGAATGAGCTCAATACTCCCCCCGCCTGCTGGAGACTTGGATCAAACACAGGATCAAAATACACCAAAGTATTAACAATGGTTATTTTTGAGTGGTGGGATTATAGGTCATTTTTATTTCTTCTTACACTTTGCCTATTTTCTAAATTTTCTATGAGTATGTATTTTTAAATCAGCAAAAAAATTTTTTTATGAATCAAACTCATCTGGTTTTTATCACCTAGTTTTTAAAAAATACCCATGCTTGGGATTCCCCTTGGGGCCACTGAATCATGGTCTCAATGGGTGGGGCTCAGGCCAGCGTATGCTTCAAAAGCCCCCCAACATGATTCCAGAGCACAGCCCAGGAAGAGAATGCTTGTCCAGGCTGGTTCCAGCACTTACCTCCAATGTAGAGCTGCTGCCTTCCAACATGAATTGGAGGACCACTGAGTCATTCTTAACTCAATTTTTATGAACAAGCCATGGTAGCAAAAATAATACCAACAGTAAAAACATCTTTTTAAATGGCATATGTAAGCAACTTCACACATGAATACAGGATGAACCATGTATACTGGGTATACCAGTAGGCTTTGAGAAGCAGATGATTTCTCAGTGAATGAACTGAAACCACAGTAGTGACCAAATAAATATATTCACTTGCAGTTTTAACTTAAGGATCATTTACAATTATTATTCCCATGACAAGCTTAATTTCAACCACTAACTTACCCTTTGGGGTCTAAAAGATCCCGAACTTTCTCATTATAAATTTCCATATAGGATACTTCGACTTTAAAGGTCTGTGACTCATTTTGCTCTAGAGAGATCCTTTTAAATAAAGCACAGCAGAGCCTTGGAATAAGGCCCAGCTGCTCAGCACTGCCCATCATGGAGAAAGATTTTCCCGAACCTGAAGAAGAGAAAGCAGAAAGGAAGGAGGACCACAGAGGGAGTGAAACATAATGCTTCCGCATGATGAGGTTTCTACATTTATCTGCCAGGGTCACAGAGCAGAAGCGGCAAACGCAGCCTCACGCCCATGCCCCTGGACAGCAAGACTACTATTCTTTCTGTAACGCTCACAACCTCCAGCTTGATGGAGGGACGCCTACAAATAGAACCACTATGAATATGTAATCTTGAAAAGTATGTATAGTGAATGTCAACTAAATACATTATTGAGTAACACAGACAGTACTTTACCCCCAAAATATTTTATGTTTGTGAAAATGCTTTGATACGTGTTCTCTTGTCTGAGTCTCGTAGCTGTCCTGTGATGGGGCCTCAGGCAGTATTAGTGGGACTTAGATTCTAACTTTCTTGCTGAAGCAGTGTTAACGGCTGAGCCCCTAGCGAACTTCTGCTCTGCATGTTCCAAGCACCTGCCCCACAGTCTCGGTTTAATAATCCATTAGCACTCCTGTGTCCCAGGGAAGGTCCTCCGCATAGGATGATACCAAGAGTTGTTCTACAGCTTTTTACTATAACCTTTATACTGAGAAACTGGTAATTATTTTTCTAGTTCAAATACAGGTTAAAACTATAATTTAGGAAAATGACATTTAATAGTTTGAAACTAGCTTTGCTCAATTACTCAATTATCAAAACTGTTGAATCTTCAAAAAGAGGGTTACTTTTGATCATCTAATTCAGCAAACCCCACAAAGTCAGAAGCATGTTTCCGACACTTCCCAGAGTGTTTTCTATTTCTAGACTTTAAGAAATGCATATTTAACGTCATTGGCTATAAATAAAAGCAGCTACTTACCTGTCTGTCCATACGCAAAAATACAAGCATTATACCCCTGAAAGGCTTTTTCAAGAATTCCTTCCCCAAGGCACTTGAAAACCACTTCTTGACCTAAAAACCAAAACAAAAAATAAAAAATTACAAAAGAAAAGAATGATTTTTCTTGATTATGTTTGGATTAATAACTGAGTCCCAGTTAGTAACAACATTCTCTCAATCCAAAGATGTTAAAAGTGTACTGTGTGCCTACTATGTGTAGGGCTATGTGTTAAGAGCTCAGTTCCTGGATCAGGTCATGATTCTACTCATTCTTTCCCTCTCAGACACTTCTCTAGGCATAAAAGTTTCCTTTTCATAAAAGTTTTCCTTTCCATAGTCAGTGGGCCATACAAAAGGATCGTTTAAATTCTGTTTAGCTTCTTCTCATGAGCTGGTATTAAAATACCATTAAACATAAATGGTCTTATCTCCCCATCTGGATTCTGAGTTTGCAATGAGCAGGAACGTTGTCAGACACATCTTGGTACATGTAAGCACCTAGCACAACGCTAAGTGCATGCCAAATGCTGAGAAACTGTTCACTGCTGGAGGAGGTGATGTGTGGAGCATAGGCACCTTTACCCTGGTTCCCATGCTGGGTTCAAGGACAAGTTCTCTTCTGTGAGCCTGTCTACAGCTCACGGCAGCTTGTGGGGGTCTTCGGTCATGTACTATATAGCCAGTAGCTTCTGGCTAAAGAGTAAAGCTGTGAAAATTTTTTTTTTTTTTAAGTAGGTTCCACACCCAATATGGGGCCCGAACCCACAATCCTGAGATCAAGACCTGAACGGAGATCAAGAGTTGGACAGCCAAACAACGGAGCCACGCAGGCGCCCCAGGTATAAAAATCTTTTTAAACAGTTAAGGTGGCATTTACTACCCTTTGAAATTTCTGACTTTCTAACATTCATTCCCCATCATTAAGAGAATTAAAATGGTATTCTCCTTCCTCTGTGTTCTCATAGCCCCCAACTTTCACAATTACGGTATTTGCCAAACCTACTGGTTTAAGTACCTCTTCCCGCCACTGGAATGAGAAGACCCTGATTGATGTCAGAGACTATAATCTGTTTATCTTGTAATCCTTGGGCCTGGCACAAAATGCTTAATAAATGTTGAAAAAATGAGTCCAATGAACTTTTTATTTTTTAATCTTACACGACAATTCCTTTTACATTTGGAAATAACGCAACATAACATAAGCTTTCAGGTGTACTGTTTCCTTTATGCAAAGCTGGACCTAATTCTGGCAGTCTCTTGTTACACTGGGACATGCGGCTGCACAGTGGGACTCTCAGAGATGTGTAAGTGCGAAACAAGTAATGTTTCCAACCATTAGGTTGGCAAAACATAAAACCGTGGCAACAATACAGCTGGACTGAGGAAATACAGGCATTTTCATAATCCACTGGGAAGAGAATAAATAATGCAGCCACTTGAAGAAAACCTGACAGCACCTAGAAGAGAGAGAATATGCCTCTACTCGGAGCCAATGTGAGGCAACCACCCTCGAGACATTCCACAAGGGACTCCTGTAACAGAATGCTCACAGCAGCATTATTTAGACTTTCTAAGTTGGAATCACAAGTTAAATGCCCATTAGTAAGGGAGTAGAGAAGGAAAATGAGACTATTTTGTATGTTAGAATATTACAAACCATGTAAAAAAAAAAACAAATAGAACACATCTGTGGGTGTAAACAATGCTAAAATTCAAAAACATTGCTGAGTTTAACAAAAGTCATGTTCCAATACCTTTAACGTATACATATAATGTAAAAAACTTATGTCAAATAGTGTGAAACATCAATTGATGGGCACTAAAGTTGAAAAAAATGAAGTGGAAGAAAAATAACAGATTTACATAACCTTATTTCTCTAATTCTGACTTCTAACATCTAGCACAGAGCCTGGTACCTAAGGGGTATTCAAAACATGTTGGCGTAATATGTGGATTTTTAAAAAGGGTGTAACTACTCCTAAATGCACAGGTTTGTTGTGAAGACTAGCTATAGATGTGTGCACACACACTGAAAAGAATAAGGCAATGTTAAAATTTTTATCTACTACATCAATACCTTTTTCCTGTATGTTTTCTCAAAGGATCTTCCTTATTCCACATGTACTCCCCCCAAGGCCCATGCCAAAAGGCAGGCCTTAAATCTGGAGCAAAGCCCTGCAGTGTAGAATTTAGGGATTAAACCCGGCCTGCACTCAGGCTTGTGAGAACCGACCGTGGTCCTTAGCCAGACCCAGGTGCCACCCGCAGGCTCTGAAGGCACTGCTTTCTTGGTGCAAGGAGACAAACGGAGCCATCTCGTGGCATCTTCCACCCTGGTTAACCAGTCCCCCTCAGGAAGGGGGTGGGGACAACATGCTTTAAGACCTGGCCAGGTCAAACATCCTGCCCGTAACTCTTGATTTCAACTCATATTTAGTAACTTGAAAAAAAGCAAGAACTTGAGTTGACTGAAGGACTCGACTGCAGGAAGCCTGTGGTCAGAGCTCGACGACGCCATGCAAGGGCCTGTGGTCACTTAGTCAGGAACCTCTCTCTTCCTATGTTAGGGGGTGAGATGCAATACTTCTAGCTTTTCCTCCTGAGGTTGAGTAGCATGGAAGTATGAGGAATTATTTTCTCTATATTCTTTTATTTTTATTTTTTTTAAAGATTTATTTTAGAGAGAGAAAGTGAGTGGGGGGAGGGACAGAGGGAGAGAATCTCTAAGCAGACTCCCTGCTGAGCGTGGAGCCCAAAGCGAGGCTTGATCTCACGACCCTCAGAGATCACGACCTGAGCCGAAACCAAGAGTCAGATGCTCAACTGACTGAGCCACCCAGGAACCTCTCCATGTTCTCTTAAAGGAAAATTGCAATGTTTTTTTTTCCCTTGGTACGAATGGTTTTTTAAACTAAAGAGCATTAGTCAAAAAAACCAAGAATGAATGCTACAGAGCTACATGAAATAGGTTTATGACATGTCAAGCGAAAAAAAAACACAAAACCTTCCAGGATAGGATATATACACTAAAATTGCACAAAAAAATAAACCAAATGATTAAAGAATTCTCCAGCATATAAAAACACATGAATAAATTGGTTTTGCCTATGTCTAAATTACTACAAATACTAAAGAGGATATGAATTTATTTTATTTTTTTTAAGATTTTATTTATTTGAGAGAGTGAGCAAGAGAGTGAGTACAAGTGGGGGTGGGGTGCAGAGGGGCAGAGGGAGAGGGAGAAGCAGGCTCCCCTCTGAGCAGGGAGCCTGATACGGGGCTCGATCTCAGAACCCTGTAATCATGACCTGAGTGGAAGTCAGACGCTTAACTGACTAAGCCACCCAGGTACCCTGATAAATTAACCTTTTAAACTTGTATACTTTTATTATTTGTGCAACTAGGAAGAAGAGAATTAATTTTTATCAACTGCCCCAATAGCAATGCACTTTACATATTTTGTATCATTGAATCCTTGCAGACCCCAGGGCCAGTAGGATCTGTAAGGGGGCTGGGGTTCTAAAGGGGAGTCATTTGTCCAAGATCACACAGACAGTGAGTGGCAGGGCCTGGGTCTGTCTGTACTGCCTCTTAAATGTTAAAGGAGATGCTCACCCATCATCGGTGACTCAGAGTGCACGACACCAGGAGTCAGTTACTCCCACCTCTGGTCTTCGTGGTTTTGTGCGTTTGTTTGTTTTTACAAACTCTAGGTCTTATTATGCTTCACTATTTTTTTCCATTTTTTTCTCTACCACTGGATTGCGAGTTTCTTTTTTTGAAAGATTTTATTTATTTATTCATTTGAGGGGGGAGGGGCAACAGGAGAGGGAGAGAGAGAATCTCAAGCAGACTCTATACTTAGCACGGAGCCTGATGCGGGGCTCGATCTCACGACTCTGAGATCATGACCTAAGCTGAAATCAAGAGTCAGATGCCCAACTGACTGAGACTCCCCGATGTCCTGTGAGCTTTAAAAATGTTGCTGAATCTTAGCAGACTACCTGGCAAACAGTAGGCACTTTTACTTCCTGAGTTATTCCTGTATGTTGACATAGCTGTCCTCAGACTAAAGTGGATTTAACTGGGGGCCCCTTTCCTCATTGGTGAGGACTGAGGCATCAAAATATTGTTTGTTGAACTTAAAAAGAAACATTTGGGGTATCTGGCTGGCTCAGCTGGTAGAGCATGCAACTCTTGATCTTAGGGTTTTGAGTTTGAGCCCCACATTGCGCGTGGAGATCACTTCAAAATAAAAATTAAAAAAAAAAAGGTTTAATTGCATTAGAGTTTATACTTTGGTCAAAGTATGACTGTTTTGGGGCGCCTGGGTGGCTCAGTCGTTAAACGTCTGCCTTCGGCTCAGGTCATGATCCCAGAGTCTTGGGATCGAGCCCCACACTGGGATCCCTGCTCAGCGGGAAGCCTGCTTCTCCCTCTCCCACTCCCCCTGCTTGTGTTCCCTTTCTCGCTGTCTCTCTCTCTGTCAAATAAATAAAAATCAAATGTTTAAAAAAAAAAACACAAAGTATGACTGTTTTTGAAATTTTAATGAGCCCCTAAAGACTAGAGTACCCTTGGTTACATAAGGTCTGGGGATAGACGTGAATAGATTTGTTAATGAAATATGTATCTACTAATTGAATAATTTTGATAAAAATGACAGATTATACTTTTCCCAGCACCCACAGTAACCGCCCAGACATTAAAACGAAATATATGTGACAGAAAAAAACCAAACTAGTCTCTCTGATTTCCATTAAATATATGCATATGCTTTTCAAAAAGTCAAGTTCTCTTAGACATTTACAGTTATGCTTGACAGAATATACTTCAGATTTATCATATTTAATCAAATTTTAGTTATAAGTAGGAAAGGAAAAAATTCTGAGAAATACAAAATAGAATATGAAAAAGTAGCAAACAATTATACTGTGTTTCTGGAAAGAATTCATCTCCTTTCCATCCTTAAATAACTACCTCGAAGCACAATTTATAAAAGGATAAACACAAAGAACTATTGTTAAGTTCATGTATCTTTACAATTCTAAGCAAGACTGGATTCTAGAGAGAATGCAATACATTTTATCACTATGGCTTAATGTCTCAAGGGAAATTCATTCTCTTTCAAGATAAGAAATAATGAACACTTTGCCACCTCTACAAAGTTATACCAACATTAATATTTTTTATAGCTGCTCAGCTTTCCACTGTATGCTTACCTGATGCAATCAGTTCCCTATTATGGATATGTAGATTATTTCCTTTTTCTTTTTTCTGTAATATTTATCCTTACATATTTATCTCTGAGCACTTTTCTGTTTTCTAGTTTCAGGCAAAACTCCAAAAACTCAAATTACTGTGTCCTGTAGCAATGCACCCTCAACAACACGGCTATTATCATTCTTCCCGGTTTTGTCTAAACTACAATTTTCCTTTCCTTTGTTGATTGCCCACTTTGTATTTATTCCTTAGTAAACTGATTATTTGGGTCCTATGTTTCTTTTTACAAATTGATTGCTTTAATCATTGATTTTTTTTTTACTTAAAAATGCTCATCATACATACATTTATATGTTTATTTACTTATTTAAGTAATCTCTACACCCAACATGGGGCTCGAACTCATACTCCCGAGATCAAGAGTCACATGCTCTTCCGACTGAGCCAGCCAGGTGCCCCCAAAATGCTCATCATATATTAAGGATATTAACCTTTGGTCTATTATACATTGTAAATATTGTTTCCTAGTCTGTCATTTACTTTTTAGTCTCATGTTGGTTTTTGTCATACAAAAGCTTTTGGTTGTCCATATTCAAATCTTTCATCTTTTCCTTTGTGATTTTTCCCTACGGTATATGTTTATGCTTCCAAAATCCTTTTGTATTATTATTACCCCAAATTATATAGGGATTCACCTGTATTTTCTTCTAGTTCTGTTGTTTTTATTTTTTTACAGTTTTATTTTCCAACCTGAACTCTGCTCCTTACCAGCTGTGTGATCTTGGGCAAGTTCTGGGTTTCTTCATTAGTAAATCAGGAATAATAGTTGTTACCTTACTGGGTCGCTGGTATGATTTAACAAGGCAAGACAGGTAAAGCACTTACCACAGTGCCTGGCCAGTATAAGTCTATAGTATATTTTAGTTAATATCCATTATCAACATCATCCCTCAAATCTTTAATCAACTATAATTAATTTTGGTATAGAGAAGGAGATCAACATCTAATTATTTTTCCTTAATGTAGTTTCTTTACCTTTGCAACAATTCTGTCAGGTAATCCAATTTCAAAGATAAAAGACATCTATTCTTAGGAAAAAGATTTTAAAGGAATCACTTACTGCTGTTTCTCTAGTTCCCACTTCTAAAATTCTACTGGCCAAATATAATGGTATAATATGGTGATGGGTGTTATGTTTTGTATGTATTGGTGTGTGTGTGTGTGTGTACGTGTGTGTATGGGTGTTGAGTGTATATGGGGTTATATATGTGCTGGGCATACGTGCATATGTGTGTGTGTTGGGGGTGTATGTGTGGTGCATGTGTGCTGGGTTGTGTGGGGTATGTATGTGTGTTGGGGGTACATGTATGTCTACATATGTGTATGTGTGTTATGTTGGGGCTTGTGAGGAGAGGAAAAAAGAACAGTATTATTTGGGACAAGATATGCCAACCTATACTGTCCAGTGGAGGAAAAATATTTACTTTTCTTTCATAACATTATCTTGGAAGGGTATAGGGGGCAAAAACCAACATAATAAATCCTATCAATAAAACTGTGAATAGAAACACCCTCTATACATTTCCCCTGATTTTTCTAACTGGTGCCCTTTGAGCTGTAGAACTCCTTGGCTGGGGTTATAGTTAATCAATGCTTCGGTTTGGGAACTTTCAAGGGCATCACTGGGATGGTAGGAAACCACTGTAAAAGGGTCAGACTGTCAACCAAAGCCCAAAAATGCCCTGTGGACTCTATACAGCCTCCTGTCTTCCCCAACACAACAGGCTCTCCATGACACACAAATGGGGTACACTTCACTCTGTGATAGAGAGAAGACATTAAATATCAAAGACCCTTTCATGGTCTGTTAAGGAGAGTCTGGTTGATCCAAAAGACTGAAGGTTTCCTGCTTGTTTCTATTTTTTAAACACAGAGGTCTCCTTTCTCAGCATAGGAAAAAAAAACGACTTGCCAACTGCTTTTCGAAGCTCACTATGCAAAACAATGGGGCTGTTTATGTTGGATGGTGGGAATCAGGGAGCCCATAAAAGATGCAATATTTTCACCTACATGTTTCCTGCCCATACCTCCCCTCAAAGAGAAAGAAGCTGTCTGTCTAGGGGCATGCACACGAGCCCGAGAGGGAAAGTTCAAAAGTCGCGTGGGAAGCAGGAGGATCTACGAGTATTTGCTTCTATCCCAGAAAAACCAAGCAAAGCCACAGCACTGTCACGCCCAAGAGGCTTGTGGCTTTTCAGCAGGTGATCCTTCTACACATGGCAGCTCCATGTGTCTGGTGCAGGGAATCCACAGGGCAAACCTGACCTCACTTGTTAATAACCATGACCAAGAAGATGCCAATTTCCCCTGTGGGGTTTATGCTTAAAACTATAAAATATATAGTTATATATGTTATATGTATACATATATATGTATACAATACGTATATAACTGTAAATATACAGTTATATATATATAACTATATGCATAAGTCTTAACACATAGGCATGTCCAAAGCAATCTGGAATACCGTATCACAACAGCAGAGAGGACCCCTGCATGGAATTTCTGCAACCAAGGTTATACACCTGACCCACCCAACCCTAAGTCACATATATAATACAGATCTGAGTCTCTACACTCGTGCATCACTTGTCCCTGTTGGGGACCGCAGCAACGTATTCAAAGCTGTTTCAGAGCTGTTACGTGTGTGCATTGACAACTGAGTAACCAAGGTAATTCTCTCTCTATAGCAGGGCCCCGAGCAGAAGACCAACCAGGGATGGAAGAGAAAATGCACGTACCATTCATATGCCTAACACCGACTACTGAAGAGGCACAGGGTCAGTTACAGGGGGCTGTGTTCTAAGAAACGGGAGAACAAAATGGGAAGGCATAACCCTTGTCTTATTTAAAATCTGCATTAAACAAGGCAGTCACATAGAGATCATGGCTGAATAAAACAGTAAGCATGGCAATACAAGGTCAGACAGGACATATGCGTGGAATATTTCTCATTTTTCTAAAGCAGGAACATGGAAAAGCATTCAAGATTTCAACACGATCAATACTTTTTATCACTGTAAATACAATCTCCTGTTTTCCTGTCTTTTCTCTTTGGAGTTAGAGTGGGGAAAAAAATGTCTGAACTCAGTATTTGTGATGTGGGATTCCTGGGTCTGCTTGTTGGGTGAGGATGTTTTTCCACCTCTAAGCAGGGCTGACAGCCTCAGTGATTTTGATGAGTCTGGGCTTGGCAGGTGGCCCAGGTCCAAATCAGAGCACCTGGACAGTGCAAGACCAGACAGGTTCTCCACATACACATGCAGTGAGGAGAAATGCCTAATGTGGACCAGGCTTCAGCAAATCCCTCTCCCAAATAGGGCAACTCAGAAACTGTCCCATGTAGGGAAGTTAAACCTCGGTTAAACTAAATGACCAAAAACTACTGAGTTTGGATACAAAAATGAAGCCTTTCAGGATGGACCTGGTGACACTAGATTTACGTTTTAATCAACTACAGAAGTTTGCCACTAAGGGGCTTGGTAAAAGAATCCTGAGAGTGGGCACCTGGGTAGCTCAGTTGGTTAAGCGACTGCCTTCGGCTCAGGTCATGATCCTGGAGTCCCAGGATTGAGTCCCGCATTGGGCTCCCTGCTCAGCAGGGAGTCTGCTTCTCCCTCTGACCCTCTTCCCTCTCATGCTCTCTCTCTACCATTCTCTCTCTCTCTCAATAAATAAATAAAAATCTTAAAAAAAAAAAAAAAGAATCCTGAGAAACTGGGCCATGCGGGTAAAGGGAGAGCGCGGGGCCACTTTCCACAGTGGTGTCTAAGGGCGATCAGCATCGCGGTGTTTAGGAGTCTTGCTTGCAGCATGGCACAGGGTGACTCACCCAGATGGACGTTTCCACCCCAGCAACAGCGCTGGGACGAGTCATGAACTGGCAGTGAACCTTGGCTCCTTTTTTGTTGGCAAGTCAGGTGGCTGACTCACTGAGGAGAGGATCAGATATTGGTGCCCAGAATGGAAGAAGCAAAGAAGCCACCTGGCCTGTGATGACTCTGATAGAGAATGTCTTTTGAGCTATTCCGTAGGGTGTTTTCACATAAAGCATCTGCTGGGAAAGTAAGTGTTCTTCATTTCTGTCTAATATGTTCTCGGTGGTACAGGAACACGCCAGCCCCAACATTCCTTCTGGACTTCGGGGAGCACAGTATTCACAGCACTCGAGGGGAGATTAAAACAAAGCCCAAACCAAATATAGGCACTGGGGACTCCAGAAAACATCTGACAGGAGGGAGAATGCTACCAGAACGATTCCTGGCTGGCTTCCAAGCCAGAGCACTGCAACGTGATTGCCGAACACAGCCGCTCTTTTGGGGTGGCAGAGAAGAGAGGACAGCCTGGGACTACAGGAGAATCCATAACATTTTCATACATACTTGTCACTGTCTAAAACTCACATTTACGACTGCTTTTCAGCTCTCTCCCACAGAGCAGTTTCCTCATCTGTAAAATGGGGACAATAATTGTTTCTACGTGATAGGGTGTTCTGACAATTAAATGACCCACTGCAGGTGAAGGGATGAGCACAGTGCTGAGAACCTAGTGCTCCCAAGTCTATTGTCTACTGTGATTCTTACCCACCTCTCTACATACCCTTCAGTAAGTTACATGATGTCTCTGGGTGCCAATAAATAAGGAATAGATGGGGATGAAGAAAGGAAACCCTGTAAGAAGGTGGGGCTGTGTGGGATTAAAAAAATAGGAGTAGAGGAGCGCCTGGATGGCTCCACTGGTAGAGCATGGGGCTCTTGATCTCAGGGTCATGAGTTCAAGCCCCACGTTGGGCATGAAGCCTACTTTTAAAAAAATCAGGAGAAGTAAGAGAAAAGAGAAGCACACACACACTCACACATAAACATATACACATGCACTAACTCACATTTACACACACCCATACTCACCACACACACACACACACTTATAGTCAAATATACATGCTCACAACATACATACATACACACACATGCATACTTATATACACACTCACATTTACACACACATACGCACACACGCACGCACTCTCTTCTCAAAAAAATCTAACAATATTAGCTAAGCTTATTTATTTCAGGAAAGTTTTTCTCACTAGTAAAGCTGGCCTAACCCAGAGAAAAGTCAAGCCCCCCCCCCGCCCATGACCTCACTGGGCAAGGAAATGTCCATGAGGAGTGCAGGGATGTGAACTCAAACGGTCTCAGTGTGGGCACTTGGCACATTTTACCCAACACAAATACAATCCCACCATGAGTAAACTTGAAAGTAAACATCAAAGATTCTTGTGATACAAAAACAGAAAAAAAGAAGAAAAGTTTTTCTTCACTGACCTCTACTTTTACCCAAATTTCTGAATTCGCCAACATTCTCTTCCATCTATAAAATAGTACATGGAGGTGCGCCCACTGAACCCTACATCACCCCAGCTGGGAGGCTGTGCTCTGGACTCCCACCAGCTGAGCTTTGCTCTCACAAAGGGTCAGCTGTGTTTGCTCCTAAACTGGTTTATGTCAATTGTACTTCTCTGTAATTACATAATTTCATTAATAAATGTAAAAAGACAGTTGCTGGTTCTAAGAAAACGAAGTTGGATGCTTAGGGAACAACCTGATAAGGCTTAGTCACTAAAAGAATTGTTAAATTTGGGATGGGTACAACAATTTGCAAAAGACTATAAAAGAGAAAGAAAAATCTAGAAGAACTCTGCATTTAGACTGTTTTGTGTCTTTTAAGATGGCATGCATCATTTATAAGGAATCTCCATTTCATCGAACTTTTCAAAGAATCAACTGCTACTGCTTCTCGTAACTATAGGGAAAACATCTATGGTTTTGATAAACCTAACAGCTAACAATTATTCTGTGCAAAGCACTTGCTGAGTGTTTCTTATATACTTGAATAATGAAAGAATGAACCAACTTTGCTAAAACAAGTATTTTGGAACTTTGATAAAATATTCGTTCTATTTTGGCTAGTGCTGGCTTTTAGAATATAAATTTTCAATTAGCAATAATCACACAAATGTCTTATCTTGTTCCTAATCTTGCTTCCATTAAACAGCGTGAAAGAGAAATTATTTCTACCTCTGGGCACATAAAATGTCCCATCATGGGAACAGAATCAAACAGGGCAACAGCTCACGGCTCGGATGCACACAGCACAAAGCTATGCTAGCAGAGTAAGAATCAGACATATATATAACCTTTCTCCTGAACTGCAGGGCATTAACAATGCCCCAAAACACACGGCTTCAGCAAGTTTGAGCAACATGCCATATGGTGACAATTGTTATATAATTTCTAAGTCAATAGTTTAGAAGCTCTGGGCCTGGAAATGTTCAGGTCCACATTGATCCCAAGATATGCCACCCCCAGACAGGTTTGTTTTTTTTTTTTAAGATTTTATTTTTGGGGTGCCTGGGTGGCTCAGTCGGTTACAGATTTTTTTTTAGTAATCTCTATGCCCAACATGGGGTTCGAACTTACAACCCCAAGATCAAGATTCACGTGTTCTACTGACAGAGCCAGCCAGGCGCCCCTCACCAGATTGGTTTTAATTTTTGGCATGAAGATCTGTAGAAAAATAGGTTTGTGAAAAATATTCCCCCACTAGGAAGAAAACTGAAACCAAGGGGACTGGAAGTCACTGTTATTTACCAACATGGCACATTTTAGGCAGTGATGAATCACGGACTGATTCATTATCAAGAAGGCCTCAATTACAATCGGTAGTGATTTAACCATTTACAAAGGCCTATTATCTGCATGACACTTTCAAGTGTTGTCAGTATTCACTACAATAGCTTTATAGTCCTAAACGTGGATCTATGTCTGTATGTACGAAGATCCATACAGGGAAGATAAAGAGTTTATGTAGAAATATGCCAAGCTTTGAGTGCCTCATTTTTGCAGGTTACTTGTTTTGTTTGTTTTCTTCATCCTGGCACAAGCGTTTTTGCTTTAAAGACTCAGAATTACCTGCCAGACAAGCATTATTATGCCTACCTAACCCAAAGGTTATAATAAGAAATAAATACAGTTAAAATGTAAAATGTCTCAGAGCCTGATTCAGGGCAATTCAAACCGCTTAACAAACAAGTCTTTGACTTGCCTCTGAAAAGTCCATTACAACAGCTGTGTGGCCAACATAAAATGTCTGATTCATGCTTTATCAGAGAGCGAGAGGGGGGTCTGAGATCACCCTGGGCCACGTCTCCTCCTCCCACAGATGACGAAACAGATCCCCAAAGGTGAGCAGCTGGTGGCAAAACCAAGTCTCGTCAATTCCAGTGCATTCTCTTTCCACAGAGCTGACGCTATTACCCTCAGGACTTGACAACGTGACCACGACAAAGACGGTAAATTCTAAGTGGCTTACGTACTTTCCGTGGACAGGTCATTTGGTCCTCAAATCAACCCTAGGAGATGAGAATGATTACCATCCTCATTTAACATGTGAGGAAACAGAGGGGCAGTGAGACTCAGTGGCTCCCCGGGCGGTCTGACGTAGGAGCCCACATTCTCCCTCCCAGCACTCCAACAGCCCGCTGCCACGCCATCCAACACGCTAGAGACTTGGGTATTTCTACGCGGGACAGCCTGAGAGTGAAGGGTGCTGCGGTCACTCTTAACAAATAGTCAAACAAAACATTCTGACACACTGCGTGAAACTCAGTGCCCTGCCTCTCGTGGCTCCCTCAATCCCTGTGCTTCCAAGTCTTTCTCCCTCCGCTACCCCTCCTTCTCTCTGCCCCCCAAGTTTTGAGAGCCGCCTCGAGAGCTCTTCGTCACTATCAATGATGCCATTATTCATTGAGCCTGACAAATAGGTCGGCTTCAGGAAATCCATGTTCCCCCTTTTCCATTTCCTCTATGTCCCATCAGAGAATGAAGGCTTCTATCTTAATGTTTCTATTCACCATTAAGAAGGAATTGCTACTTCTTTTTTAATGAAGAGAAAGGAAATCAAGTTAGTATGAAACCAATCAACAAATCTACCAGTAATATACTTCGTAGGCAGATTATTTACAATGGATACAAACAAACCTGAGAATAGCTAGCAAGAATTTTACTTTTTGCTAAGGTGGTCACTGGATTTGCACAATAATAGGGCTGTCTAAAGAATAAGAATTTCTCCCCACGTTTCAGAAACAGACATTGCTCTATGAGCCGAGAGTGCTGTATTTCAGGGCTGAATGGAACATGCTATTTGATGTGATCATGCAAATTAAAAGTAGTAAATTTATTAGGCTCTCAATAACTTTAAAAATCATTTTTATCTTTTTAAATATTTCTGAACATACTAATTTGTAATGCAGAGCTCCAGAAATCTTTAGTTTCACATGTCAATTTTATCATCTGTACTTAATAGTTACTTCCCATTAAAAAAAAAAAAGTTTGTTCTGGAGCACCTGGGTAGCTCAGTTGGCTAAGTGTCTGCCCTTGGCTCAAGTCATGATCTTGAAGTCCTGGGATGAGTCCTGCACTGGGATCCCTGCTCAACGGGAAGTCTGCTTCTCCCTCTCCCTCTGTGCTCTCTCTCTCAAATAAATAAATAAAATCTTAAAAAAAAAAAGTTTGTCCTATATTCGGGGATATGTGTTGATACAGTGCAGAAGACCAGAATGGTCTCTGTGGGCAATAAGGGAGAATGTGATTCTAGAAGACACGACAAAGAAAAACAAACCCCCTGAAGCACTATTTAACCACATCACTGCAGTAGCCCCTGTTCTGTACCGTATTAGTCAACCAATAATGTTTACACTAAGCTCAGTTTAGACTGCAGAATTCTGTTCAGCCCTTCCAGATTTTGCCTTTCCTTGGGTTTTCTATAGCACTCAAAATCTATAAAACAGTTTAACTCAATATTATCTCAAAATGTTTACTGTTGTTTGTTATGCACACTTTCGCTTTCCACCCAACTTTTTCATTTCTCAAGGGCTTTCTGAGGCTGCACACACAGCAGGGGTTTCATGGATCCTTCAGGAACTATTCTGAGACCCGCTGGTTCCCTGGGTTATAGAAGAGGAACAGCCCTGGGCCAGGTGGGAGTCACGGAGTAGAGGGTGAGGAAGGTAGACTGAGGATATATAATAAAGGACCCTACATGTAGTCCAAGGAGAATAGATTTTCTCTCTAAGTGGTGAGGAGTCCTTCAGAGTATTTGAGAATTGCATGAGGAGAGTTCTACTTCAGGAACATCTCTCTGGTTATATCTTGAATAACATCAGCTGAACAAAGAGTGAGCTTTGTACCAGCCACAGCACTTGTTTCTGTTACAATAGGAAATCGTTTACTTTTGTAGTTTATTTAAATCCAAAAGCACACACCCAACCCAACACCAAAATACACAGTGGGCTAACATTCAAAGCAGACTGTTCTAGACTCTGTAGAATTTATTGTCTAAAGTGCTAATGGGCCAATAAAAAGACAAATTAACTACAACCAACATTAAGAAGTACTTATTCACTTCAATGAAATACACTTGCTAAAGGTGTAGGAATGATGTTTGGAAAGAAAGGCTCATTTACTCACTGTGAGCAATGGAAGAAATTTTCCTAGTTTCAGATTAACTTTTGAAAAAATTATATATGAAATAATTTCTCAACAAGTTTGCTTTATGTGGCAAGGAAAGCGTTGTCAGGAAACAAAATTCCCTACAAGCAAGTGATCTCCTTTTGCTTTCTAGTGTTGTAAGACCTGCATCCTCTCCATCCATCCCTCACTATTCTTTTTAAAAAGCAAATGAGAAAGTCATTCAGCTGATGTTCTTCTAAGTAGAAATGAGGAGAAAACATTCATTAAGACTAAATACCTAGGGTGCCTAGGTGGCTCAGATGGTTAAGCGTCTGCCTTCGGCTCAGGTAATCATACCAGGGTCCTGGGATCAAGTCCCCCATTGGGCTCCCTGCTCAGTGGGGAGCCCGTTTCTCCCTCTGCCTCTCTCTCTCTCTGGCTCTTATGAATAAATAAATAAAATCTTTAAAAAAAAAAAAAGACTAAATACCTAATGGGGCACCTGAGTGGCTCAGTCATTAAGCATCTGCCTTCGACTCAGGTCATGATCCTAGGGTCCTGGGATCAAGTCCTGCATCAGGCTCCTGGCTCCAAGGGAAGCCTGCTTCTCCCTCTCCCACTCCGCATTTGTGTTCCCTCTCTCGCTGTGTCTCTGTCAAATAAATAAATAAAATCTTAAAAAAAAAAAAAGACTAAACACCTAAGGAAATGGGGACACAATCAAAAGAGTAGTAATCAAACTTCCTCCACGACCACAAATGCTTCCCTCCTGAGCTAAAGCAATTGTGATAAACTCCTTGGAAGGACCAAGACCCACCAAATAATAAATCAGTAGTTATCTGTGTTCAATGGAATAGGGATGCAATGCCTCAAGGAAGGAACACTAGCAAAACGTGGGGCTAGCTCAGGGCACATTCCCTGTGAATGTGTAGTTTGTATCACCAGTGACTATTAGAATATTCAGGATGTGAGTGGGTTGTGGAAACCAACAGCATCTGTGCTTTGCTTATATCAATGGACAGTGAATTTCCAAAACAGCGACAAGGAAGACATGGCACATTAAACCTCTTCTTCATGTGATAATCACAACAGCTACCATTTCTGGCTGGAGATGGTGCCCCAGTATTTCTAATTGTTGGAACACCTCTGAAGATACTAATACCCCCTTTTACAGGGAAAGAGCCTGGTGCTTAAAAATAAAAAAACCCGTCCATGACTTCTTAGCAAATTAGTGGCACAGCCAGATCCTGAAATCAAATCTTGTTGACTTCAAAGCCCACATGCTAGAATTGGAAAGAATGAATGTGAATTTTATGGGGAAAAACAGAACTGCCGAATAAACAAAACAGATGAAGAGAACTGAGGCCCAAAAATCAAGTGAAGAGAGAGAGCCAACTTACCAGCATATTTTGTAGTATTAGATTCATCCATGGACCAAAAGCAATAATCAAAGGCAAACACCTGAATGAAAGAACAAATTATTAAAGATTAATTAACTTCTATGAGTAAATCAGACTATAAAAAAAAAGATTTGCTGATAAACACGAGGGTTCTTGCTACTGCCTGATTAGAAAAAAAAACCACTATAGATTTAATGCTTTATTAATCCTAAAGCTTCTTTTGGACTAAACTGTTGGTTATCTTACTATATTAGAGTGAGTTGCATACGAAAATTGCTATTTATCCAGAATGTGAACAACGAGACATCTTAACCAAAAAAATATTTAATGCTACATTTAGGAAGAAAAAAACCAACCAAACAATGACTTCTCACCCAAATCCACAGTTCCCACATCTGCTGAAGCCCTTGGCTGGATTCCCACGGCTTTGCTAGTAACATGAAAGTGATCAACTTGCATTTTAATCACCTCCTTCTAGCTTTCTGTGAGCTACCATTTATAGCCAAAGTTCCAAACTCCCCACATTCCCACCTTGGACTCCATCCTCTCGTTGTTTCAGCATACCATCTTAGGCCAAGTCTTGTTAACAAACCAATAACTCACTCTTGGGTGCATTCGTTTTCTGTGGTTACGGAATGACCACTACATATTGGGAAACGCTGATGTCTCCTGCATTGGGATTCTCATCCAATCACTGCTTCCACGCATATGACCACCACTCATGTTCCAGCCATCATTTGCAGATGTGCAGGGCAATGCTCCCCAAAGTGTGCTCCAAGAAACAGTAGTTTCAGGAGATATTCCATGAAAAACGATTAAACTGTGTTGCCAATGGTGTACATTTTACCGTTTGAGATCCTCAATGCAATTCTCAATATGAAAGGTTCTGAAAATTTATCCAGCAAAGAAACTCATTTAAATGCTTAATTTTTTATTTCTGCAGTTCATTTTAGTGAAGAGACCCTTTCCTGAGTAACACCTATTAACATGCCTTGAAACTACTGTTTCTCGGTGTACCCCCCTGGCAAACTCTGGCTCAGAGGACTCAGCAGCCACTTTCCTGGGCTCCCTGTTACAGCCTTTTCCCCTGGCAGTCCAAACAGCAAATTACAGACCTCCCACAGACAGGAACCCTCTAATGCTTAATCATTTCCTAGGGACTATAAGCACTGAGCAAACAGAACCCAAACTCTTTGACCTGGCATTTGAGACTGGCCACAACGAGGCAATTCCAGCCCCTGTCCCCCAGCTTCCTTATGCTTCCACTGAACTTGTCTGTACCTTGGAAATGGGAGGAACGATTCCACCCCCTCCCTGTCCTCCTCTTCATTTACACCCTTCAAAATGTTTCCTATTTCTTAAGGCCTGGTTGGACGCAATTTTCCCCCAGGAAACACTTCTCAGTTAAATCAAAGGAATCATCTCTCTTCCCTGAAATCTTACAATGCTATTTAATCCTTTTTCTTGACACTCTATACCAGTGATTTATCAGGTAGGTGATCCATGCATACGTTTTACCTCCACTGGTAGACGAAGTTCCTTGAAGGCAGGAACCATACCCAATTCCTATTTATATCCTACAGTGTTCACAGTAGTTTAGTTACTTATTGAATGATTAATGGTACTTGAGACCCTGCAAGAAAGCAGGTACTTTCTAAATCCTAAAAAGACTAAGTTATGTTCTGAAGAGTTTCAGCCCTGCATGCACACTGTTAACAACCCATGCAGGTATATACAACGTACACGGCTTGTATCATCAATCTCAAATCCAAACAATTTTGCTACTTATACACATTTATTCACTCTGGTCTTATAGTAACCAAGGTTACAACGAACAGTAGTTTCAGCCAACAAGAGTGTGGGATATTTACTGCACTTCAGGGCTTTTCTGGTGACTCGAGAGACCACACAGGCGAAATCCAGTTAATCTTCCTGCCGCTAGGCAGCACTGAACTTCTCCTGAGACATGATGATTTGACTTGTTTTCAAACGTTTCCAGATAAGGAGATTCCACAACCTAGCTTTAATGGCATCTTACAACACTTAAGTTCCATTCTCAGGACATTTTTCCCTTCCTTTTGACCTAAGTCAACTCTCCTTACTTTAAATGGCCAAAAGAGGCTATTTTCCATTTTTCTATTATCTTGTTTTCCTCTAGAGTCTCAATGAATTCCTCTGAGTAGTTGCTATATACAGTGAAATATCATTTATTCCCCATATGTTGATGTTTCATACCTAAAACTTTCTTTGAACCATTTGCTACTCTGCATACAGGGCGAGAAACCTAGGGAGGTACAGTCACAGTTATGCTACTTGAAATAAAATGGAATCCTCCCCAAATTTTGGGGGTCTACCTCTCAGTAACAATCATTCCCTATTCTGTGCTAACGTCCATTTCTAGCAGCTAATAAAGTCGGTTTTGCTCATAAAAAGGGAGAAAACAAAATTTTCATTTTAAGCATGTGCCTCCTAAAATTCAGACAAATGTTAAAACCCTGCAGAGTTTTAAAAAGAAACAAACAAACAAACAAAAACAAAACAAAACAAAAATTCCACAGAGGAGAAAAGGCCCATGATAGTACTGGTGAATATGACTGGTTTTGGCTTGCTACTGAACTCTCCTTGACCTGAATTATGTCTCGAATTTCACCACCTTTGATCACAGGCATTTTAGAATGGCCATTCCTCAAACCATGGAGTATAGGTTATTATTTTATTACATATTTGCCATGCAGAAGGCTAAAGCCCAGACGTCTGAGGGATTTCCCTAAAACTCAAGGCAAGTGAACAGAAAAATTGTTATTTTTCCTTTAATGCAGGCTACAAGTGATCCTCCCTTCCATGAAATTCTACTGACTTCGGAGCTCCTGTGGCATGAGTTCACATGTGGTTCTTTTGGATGCCTCAGTTCTTGTGCGTGGGTCTTCCCTCCACTGCAACGGTGAGCTCCTTGCACACAGGGACTATGTTTCATGAACCTCATCATGCCTGGGTCAGGATCTCATACAGAGCAACCACTGTAAGTAGCATTTTCTCAATAAACAAACATCATACCAGCAGAAGGAGTTGGAACACAGACACGAGCACAGAACAGATGTAAAAACTGGTATGAAGAAGCAGAAGTTCGGGGCCCCTGGGTGGCTCAGTCGGTTGAGCGTCTTGCCTTTGGCTCAGGTCCTGATTCCGGAGTTCCAGGATCGAGCCCCACATTGGGCTCCCTGCTCAGCGGGGTGTCTGCTTCTCTCTCTGCCCCTCACCCTGCTTGTGCTCTCTCTCTCTCTCTTAAACAAATAAAATTATTTTTTAAAAAAGCAGAAGTTCAACTGTAAGATATATTTTTAGATGTTTCATTACTTTCATATGCATGTTTCTTTTTTCTTTTTTAGTGCACAAGTGGGGGGGGAGGGGCAGAGGGAGAGGGAGAGAGAAAATCTCCAGCAGACTGCCCACTGAGTGCAGAGCCCAACGTTGATCCCACGACCCTGAGATCATGACCTGAGTTGAAATCGAGAGTTGGAAGCTTAACCAACTGAGCCACCCAGGCAGCCCTCATATGCATGTTTTTGAGAGAACTTGGTTCCTTCAATGGTCAAGTACAAATCTGGTCATGAGATGAGCACTAGGGTCCACTTTGGCACCGTTATTCCATGGCTCAGGTGGATAACAAGTATGGCCACATCATGTGTAATTTGTAGCTTGCACAAAGATTAGAACACTTATTTGCTGTTAGAACAATCAGTTCTTATGATTGTTATTAAAACAGTTTCAAGGGTGTTCAAAATAATTTGTCTTATGGAGTCCAATCATTTCTCTTGCAATCTTGTTAGCCCTATACATTATTCACAAACTATTATCCTTCTTTTCATGGCCAAATTTAATTATAGTTTAATCACAAAAGGTTTGTAACAAAAGGGGACATGATTTTCTTTGGTCTTAGGGAAGTTTTGCTCTTCCAATACAAAATCCACTGACATGTCAAGAGATAATAAAACCATTTTCTTGAGAGCTATTCCTTAGAAAATGACTACCTCAAATTAAAAAAAAATCATTTTTTTCAAAGCCATCACATTATATTAAAGAAGTATGTTATTTAAGACTTCAAGCTCATTTCATTAAAATTCCTAAATGCATATTTCATCTATTCATTATGAAGTTACTAGCATCCCAACCGGAGCATGGGAATGGGGGACTTCTTAAATGCATAAAACTGACTAAAAAAGTAAATCAAATTTGGAAACCAAAAATTAATTTCCTATTTTGTCAATGCCAATCCACATTGTGAACATTTTTTGTAAAGGCACACATACCTTCCAAGAGCCTTCAATTAGATAGAGTCAAAAGGACAGATACTCTCCCTTTGTTTTTAAAATCTGAAAGCCATTATCTTCATTGTTTCCAAGAAAATTTTACTCTACCTTCTCAAACTCCTACTCCTTCCTCTTAGTTTGCAACTTGTAAAACTCCTACCAGCATTTAATTCCCTGCAGCTTGCTGCTCACGTCTGCTCACCTTCAACGCTCTCTTAAAAATGTTAGCTTTGCATCTTTGTGAACTGAACATCTAGTAGTTACAACAAGCTGTTCTTAATAAGGTAGATGTGGTGAGTGATACATATTCTGAAGCAAAGGAGTCCCAGGACTTGGAAGTAGGATGCAACATAGTCAAACTCTGCTCCCATCTAAATGTCCTATGTCTGGTGGCATTTCAACAAAATACAATTTTTTAAATGCAAGAAAGAATTTTCTTTGTTTCCCTGAAGAACCAGAAGGCATCCACGTTCTAAGAAACGTGATCTGTAATCATTTTCTGACCCATAAAAGCCAAACATGCAGGAACTTGCAATTCCAACCACCTTCCATTCATCCTTCCTAGTTGTGTGCATTCGCCAGGAAGTTCTCAGTCGTACAATGGCTAATCCACAAAGCAATCAACAAATACCTGTTTGCCACCCCTCTCAATTTTAGGTACTATAGGGAACTCAAATATGTATTAGGCATGCTGTTTGTACTCTAGTTGTTTATAGTCTAGCTAAAAATAACATAAAACAATTATTTTAATATGTCTCATACCCCCTTTTCCAGGCAGAAAGTGATTAACCCCAAATTATACCAAGATAATTTAATTTTATGTAAAGAAATATTTCTAGGCGTGCCTGGGTGGCTCAGTCAGTTAGGCATCTGCCTTCGGCTCAGATCATGATCTCAAGGTCCTGGGTTTGAGCCCCGCATCGGGCTCCTTGCTCAGCGAGGAGGTCTGCTTCTCCCTCTGCCCCTCCCTACCACTCATGGTCTCTCTCTCTCTCAAATAAATAAAATATCTCAAAAAAAGAAATATTTCTCCACATATACATCAGATTTTTGGCACAGTGAGTAAAAGCCCACTCCCTTTCAATTTCTCCAAATTAAAATCTTTCAATGACATCTCATATGCCACTTTTTTATTTTTTTAAAGATTTTATTTATTTATTTGACAGAGAGAGACACAGTGAGAAAGGGAACACAAGCAGGGGGAGTGAGAGAGGGAGAAGCAGGCTTCTCGAGGAGCAGGGAGCCCGATGTGGGGCTCGATCCCAGGACTGTGGGATCAAGACCTGAGCCAAAGGCAGATGCTTAGAGACTGAGCCACCCAGGCCCCCCCTAAGATGTCACTTCTTTATGAAAACTCTCTTAAGGATACTTACTACTCTGAATTTATTTGTCTAACCAGAATTCGTGTATGTGTGGTGGGGGCGTGTGTGTGAGAGAGAAACAGAGATTCATTCCCTTTGTTCTGCTACATTATTAATTCTCAGAGGCCAAGATTTTGGTTTTCCTAATGTTTTATTGTCCGTAATTCCACCAAACCAAAAAAAAAAAAAAAAAAAAATCTGAGAATTTACTCTGTAAAGCAACTTCTTGGCAAATTTCCTTTTAATTAAATGATCTTGTAAATCTGTGTTTTCACGTATGATGGCTGCTGAAAACAGCGCACACTGGTTGGTGGGATCCTTCAGCTGTACTGTACCATATAACACACCACAATGGTACCTTGTCAAAGTCTCTGTTTTCATTCAACTGTGGAAGTGACAGGACTAGTGTCACCTTAGAGACATGAGGTGTGTTTACTGGATTCCCACCCCTGTCCTGAGAAGACAGGGGCATGCTCTCCTATTCATCTATTATGTCCAGAGTCAGCCAGATCTTCAGCTCTGAGAGTTTCCACCAATGACCAAGAAATCCTCTGGGCGTATTAAAGACAGTGGGAAGTCTGGGGGGCAAAGGGAAGAAAAGAGAATGCAGACCTATGAAGGAATCCCTCCTTCCTGTAACTATCTCCCTCTCCTCACCTCCCTGCCCAGGGGCCTACAGCTCATTCTTCAAGTCCTGCCCAAAGGTTGCGTCCTCTAATGTTTCCTCAACTTCCCTCCTCTGGGCTGTCTTAGTCAAAAGCGTTAGCTCTCTGATACAACCTCTACCAAAATAACTACCCATTTTACATTCAGTTGGGATTGTGGGAATTTAAACAAAATACCTGCCAATACGATGCTTGGTGTATAATAGTAACTCAGTGTTGGCAGCTACTATGATCAGCATTAACAGCATCTACTAGTGGACTCCTCTCCCCAGATAGCAGCAGAGTTACTACTTGTGGATTGTATATTATGTACCAGGTACCATTCTCAGTGTTTTAGAGTCTCATCCAGCTGAGTCCCAAGCCAGGGACTGTGCTGATTCATTTCTTTCCTTCCTACAAGTAGAGATGCAGTAGATGGCTTGATTTGCTTAATCAAGTAAAGAGAGAAAAGTAAAAAGGCAGCGAAAGTGCACATGGCCATGAGTGGAAGAGATCCTATAGTTCCTGCGCTCTGTAGCAAAAGTATCAATGCAAAGCACACCACCCCTACCTCCCAAATCCAGAATGGGAAGGGCTTCCCACCCTGCATGGATGTGCTTTGCTTTGCATGAAGGAGTGTGTTCCTCTCCCCTCTTTCTATACGGCCACCCTCCTCTCTTTGCACAATTCATCCACTGTTCACATCTGCAGACCCAGCTGCTATCAACAGCCTGTGCTGGCAACTATCTAGTTTGAAACTAAGCCCGAGATCTCTTTGCAAACCCCCATTTCTCCAGTTTTATAAATGCTGCCTTGCAAATGTTCAATTCTGTGAAGTTGGAAGACCACAATTAATATGAAAGACAAGGGCGAAATTGGTTCACATTTCACCACACTGACTTGAATTGAATCAGACCAAAAAAAAAAAAAAATTACTGTATTTCATGGCATGTTGAAATTTTCCTTTTAGTGCCAAGCTTCAACACTTTTCCCTTTCATCTCTTTCTCCTAAGTCAGAGATGTGAAGAGTCATTAAAAAAAAAAAGAAGAAGAAGGGTTGTCTGTCATGCACCTTGAAGAAGCTGGGCTGAAATGGAAAGGAGAGCGGGTCACTGAAGCCTGTCTGATCCCCCGAACCTTCTCCAACCACTGCGATTGCAAGAGCAGCTTTGCCAGCGCTGTACTTGAGCATATCTCCTCCTGCTCACCAAGGGAGAAGCACCATCACGGTCGCCCTGACTCCTGGTGAGTTCTACCAAAAGACACCCCCTTTCCCACCGAACCGCTGTCTTTCTGCAGTGTGATGAATCCTCTTCTTTACTTATGCCTGGAGGAGCACGGCAAACAACGTCTTAAGTTACAGTCAGTACGGCCCGACTGTGAAGAGGTCAAGCATCCTAAAGGCTCAGCGCAAGACAATAGCATCTGCTGCACACCAACAGGCCAACGAGCCAATGCTCCCAATCTCAGGGAATTCGTGATCTGCTGTAGGCAAGTCCCACTCTGCACAGCAGTCGGAATTTCTAAGAGTGCCTGGGGAGGTGACTCTTCAAAGACCTGGTTTGTCTTTGTCATAAGCATCTATGGAGCCTCCCACTTGTCAAGCCCTCACACTCGAATAGAGGGAAGTCACCAAGAAAAGGGAAGAGTATGGTATGCAGAAGGCAGTGCCCACCTACAAGGATGAACACACTGTGGGGTGGGGGTGGAGGAATTGGGGCAAGGCTCAGGTTTCTAGAGAAGGCAAAGCTGGGGCTGAACTTTGACAGATCATCATTAAAAAGACAAGTAGGAAAGGCATTCTAGGTAAAGGGGAAGCCGGCAAGCAATGGAGAAAAGGTGAGCGTGACTGGAGTAGTTTGCAAGAGCAGTGGGCAGAGGAGCAAAACTGAAGAACACGGGCGAGCCAGCCGTGGGAGACTCTGTGCGCCTCACAGAGAAGCCTGGGCTTTAGCGTGCTGGCCCATGAAGGGGCCACATTCTCACTCTGGAAGGACCACTGTGGCAGCAATGTGGATGATGGAATGAATGGGTAGAAAACAAGGGGTCAAGAGGCCACTTAGCAAATCATTATGATGAAGGTAAAAAGTTTTAATTCTCAGCCTCAACGGAGATGGAAAGAAACTGTAGTGAAAGTTACCTTTTGGGGCTGGGGCAGAACCCTGTACCTTATTTATTTGAGGAATAGCACCTTTTCTTTGGAGAACTGTACAACTACCACTCCAGCCACTTGGTTGCCAGGAGGTACTGCCATGTTCTTATGGGGCATATATGATCATATATTCAATATATGTTTGCTCGGGGGAGGAGGCAGGATGAAGCACACAGGGGCTCAAAGTGGACCACCCTAATCTCTTGGCCATAGTTAACTGGTCCTACAGTGAGTGTCTTGCTTGGGATTTTTGGATTTGGGACAAAGGAAGCCAAACCAGTCTCTCTGACATGACTGGAGTTGTAAAATCTGGGACATGTTGAGGCCATGTTTCTAACCACATGAACCAGAGGCTGGACAGCAGTGAGAGGGAGAAATGAAGGGGCCCACGTGGGAATGGAGACAGGAGATGGGGAGGCAGGGAGAAGTGACTGCATGTGAACTCCAGCCACTTCCTGTCCTTGAGTCCAGACATCTCAGACTCATTCTAATCTTACTATCCATCTAGCTTGAGTTCCGGTCACTTCCAGCTGATGGACTCCAAACTACTAGCAGAAGAAAAAAACGTGCGAGATGGTAAAGGAAGAAGTAACTAGGCTGGGTCACCCTTGAATACAGGACTGAAGGAAGGGTGTGAATATTAAGAGCCTGTGGGAAAAGGTACCAAGAGCGAAAACCATCCAGAGTTTCAATAAATTTGAAAGTAGGAGTGAGTTTTCCCAATCTCACACCAATATCATAACAGAGCACAGAGCTTCCCATTTTACACCGTAAACGTACAAACCAGGGGTGCATAAGCAATGCAGTACTAATTGAATTCCAACTCATTGCGATACTCCATTCTCGTGTTTAATCCCTTTAGCATTCAGTTCTAAAAATCTGCTTCACAAGAGGCTGAGGGATGGAGGGGGAGGTGTCACAGATGTACAATCTGGGCTACTTTCTTTCTGGTTCTTTCATGCTCTGATTGCTCCACCTCAAATAAACTAGCCACGCGGATAACTTCACCAACAGCACATTCACAGGGTGATTCAGGTGTTTTTAACACAAGAGTATTTCTTCAACCACAAAAACAGCCCAAAAGATAAACTAAATAAATGCATGATCCTACCCGCCGTCTCTAATAAATGATGGTCGTTGCTCATTAGAAAGGAAAAGAAGTAATAAAACCCAGATTGAATTTGAGTCACCCAGACATCGCCTACCATGAGCAATCTCTGGGTCTGGCTTAAAACTGCCAGTAGCTCATCTCCTTTGTCTATCACCCCTGCTCTGTCCAGCACACAGAGGAGGCGGCGGGGTGGACTCCAAGGCCCCTTCCAGAGATGGAAGACCCAAGGTACTCCAGGGATTGTAAACATTTATTGTGCAGTCAGATCAAACTGGGAAGCTTGGCAGAGTTCACTCTGTCGGGGATGACCCAGGCCCGGAGGTGGGAGAGATGCCTGAGAGTCTGCCTGGTCCAGTAGGTTTTGACTGTTCTGGATTTGGAGATGGATCAGTGCCAAGAAGCAAGGGAGATGGATCTCTTTATCCTGGCACCTGTAGTCTGTGCATCTGGTACCTGGTCAGCTGTATCTTTGGGCATCTGGAGAAGCACACAACTACAGTGTGCACATCTAGCTCTGAACAAAGCCAGGGAGAAGGAAAGAGGGGAGAGGCAGAGCCTATAGAAATTTCAGTACAGGGGCGCCTGGGTGGCTCAGTCGTTAAGCGTCTGCCTTCAGCTCAGGTCATGATCCCGGGGTCCCGCGATCGAGCCCCGCACCGCGCTCCCTGCTCAGCGGGGAGTCTGCTTCTCCCTCTCCCCCTGCTTGTGCTCTCTCTCAAATAAATGAATAAAATCTTAAAAAAAAAAAATTTCAATACAGAAACACATAGCACCGTGTTTCTGAGGATTTTTTGTTTCCTGGGATTTTTTTTTTTTTTTTTTGCAAATGTGACCTGGAACGACACAGTGTAGTGGACTGTCCTACTCTCCCAGGTTATTGCTATCCTCCTGGTAAAAAGATTCCACAGCCCCGCCGACTGCCACGTGACCGCAGCGCCTCTGGTACGAGGAACCGGACTCCCGACCTTCGGCCGGCGGGCTCGGCCCCGAGACTCGCTTTGAACCGTGGACGAGGAGATGCTGCGGGTCCCGAGCCAGGGAGGAGACCACCGCAGGGCTCTCTTCCGCTCTCCTCCGCCACAGGAAGAGCACATCCCAGCCAGGGGTTGTTCCTTCAGCCCGGGGGCCAGGCTGGAGTCACGTGGTGCAGAGCCGCCGCGGACGTCCGCGGACACTGAGAATCTGAGAACGAAACCTTGGTTGTTTCAAGCCACCGAACTTTCGAGGCCGCTGCCGCTGCCTCACGCGGCATAAGCTGACCCACACACGAAGACGTCATTATGAAGTGAACCAAGACTGCTACCATCCGGTACTCTCCACTCACAATATATCCTCCCTCCTGCAGCCAAATTAATTTCTTTCATGTTCTGATCACGTAACTTTTAAAAAGTTTTTAAAATTCCAGTGTAGTTAACAAACAGGGTTATATTAGTTTCAGGTGTACAATATAGTGATTCAACAATTCTGTACAGGACTCTGCTCATCGTGGTAAGTGCATTCCTTAATCCTCTCCACCTGTTTCATACCCCGCCCCCCATCCACCCACCTCCCTTCTGGCAACCACCAGTTTGTTCTCTACAATTAAATGTCTGTTTTTGGTTTGTCTCTTTTTCCATTGTTTTGTCTGTCATATGTGAGTGAAATCATATGGTGTTTTTCTTTCTCTGACATACTTCACTTAGCATAATATTCTCTAGATCCGAAGTGGCGTGCGACGCCCAGCGACCCCAGGCACGGGCCGGTGCTCACCCAGGCCTAGGCCCAGGCCGCTGGCAAGACCGAGCCCCACCGCATTTTATTTTATTTCGTTCGTGGTTTTGCATAGACTGAGGTTTCGTGGGTTAGGTTAAGCTCGGGACCTTCTCGAAGAGGACCCATTTATTTTTTTTTCTTTCCAAAATGGCAGCCTCCAGCCGTGCACAAGTGTTAGATCTGTACCGGGCGATGCTGAGAGAGAGCAAGTATTTCAGCGCCTACAATTACAGAACTTACGCTGTCAGGAGGATAAGAGATGCCTTCAGAGAAAATAAGAATGTAAAGCATCCTGTAGAAATTCAAGCCCTAGTGAATAAAGCCAGAAGAGACCTTGGAATAATTCATCGACAAGTGCACATCGGCCAAATGTATTCGACTGACAAGCTTATCATTGAGAATCAAGAGAAGCCTAGGACCTAGGGGGCCGGGACCAGCCACCACCAGCTTCAGCATCCATTCTGCGCTTGGGGTGGGGGCTCCCCCCAGACCACAAGTGGCCTCTTCCATCAGCTTAGAATAGCCTCTTGCTCAGCCTGCCTTGTAGGAGCTGATAAACTGAGTCCGGTTTCCATTCTTCTGTAGCCTTAGTGAAAAAGGGTGGCTGGCTCTCCTTGATTCAAGTGTCAGAGTGAAGAGCTGGAGCTGGTTCAGAATAATGCTGTGTATTATTGTGTCTCCTCTCAACCCCACCCCTCTTTTGTATCTCACCACCACTTGTATAGAGCCCCTCCACCCTCTGTTTCTCCGTTGACAATAAACAGAATTGTCTCCCGAAAAAAAAATTCTCTAGATCCACCCATGTTGGTGCAAATGGCAAGATTTCATTCTTTTTTACAGCTGAGTAATATTCCATTGTGTATACAGACCACATCTTCTTTATCCATTCATCTATCGATGAGCACTTGGGCTACTTCCATAATTTGGCTATTGTAGATACTGCTGCTATAAACATAAGGTGCCCATACCCCTTTGAGTTAGTGTTTTCATACTCTTTAGGTAAATACCCAGTAGTGGAATCACTGGATCATAGGGTAGTTCTATTCTTCATTCTTTGAGGACCCTCCATACTGTTTTCCACAGTGGCTGCATCCATTTGCTTTCCCACCAACAGTGCAAAAAGGTTCCTTTTTCTCTACATCCTCACCAACACTTGTTGTTTCTT
This sequence comes from Zalophus californianus, assembly GCF_009762305.2. Classification (NCBI taxonomy): domain Eukaryota; kingdom Metazoa; phylum Chordata; class Mammalia; order Carnivora; family Otariidae; genus Zalophus; species Zalophus californianus. Next base: position 136,629,767 of record NC_045601.1, read on the forward strand.
GTGTTATCAAAAGATTTTAGCCATCTTGACGGGTGTGAGGTGGTATCTCATTGTGCTTTTCATTTGCATTTCCCTGATGATAGTGTGACCACGTAACTTTTTTATTCAAAAGTCCTAAATGATTCTTCAGAGGCTACCAGACTGACACCAGACTCCCAAACCCTCTATAAGCTACCTAATTTCCAAGTTTTTTTACTTTATTTTTTGAGAGAGAGAGCGCGCGTGTGTGTGTGTGTGGGTGTGCGCACGTACTCAAGCATACGCATGGGGGGGGGAGCCACCGGGACAGGGAGAGAATCTCAAGCAGACTCCACGCTGAGCTCGCAGCCCGACATGGGGCTTGATCTCACGACCCTGAGATCATGACCTGAGCCAAAATCAAGAGTTAGATGCTTGACCAACTGAGCCACCCAGGTGTCTCCTTTCCCAGTATTTTAATGTGCAACTTCTTTCCACAATCTAACCAGAGTTTGCACTTCTCAAGGCAGCTGTGATATGGTGGTAAATATATTCCTGGTTTTCCTCTCTTTTTTTTTTTTTTTTAAAGATTTTTATTTATCCGACAGTGAGAGACACAGCGAGAGAGGGAACACAAGCAGGGGGAGTGGGAGAGGGAGAAGCAGGCCCCCCGTGGAGCAGGGAGCCTGATGCGGGGCTCAAACCCAGGACCCCGGGATCATGACCTGAGCCTAAGGCAGACGCTTAAAGACTGAGCCACCCAGGTGCCCCTCCTCTCTGGTTCTTGATACAGAGCTCCTAAGTCCCTTGGAATTTTGTGAGTGACACAAGGGCCTTTATTCCTGACACAGAACTCCTAAATCCCTTGGAATTTCCCTAGTGATAGAAGCCTCTGTTGTTCTAAATGAGGCAACTCCTGGTAGGCTCCTAGGTAGCTTCACAAGGGGGGATGCCTGCCAGAAAGACCAAGCCTTGATCAGAAGCTTGGAACTTTCAGCCCCCACAGCCCTCAATTCTCTGGATAAAGGAGAGCGTTGGGGATTAGTTAATAATTGATCATACCTGCATTATTAAACCTCCATTAAAACTGCTAAATAGCAAGATTCAGAGAGCTTCCAGCTTTGGTGAATGCATCCATGTGCCAGAAGGGTGACACACCCCAACTCCAGAGGAACAGAAGTTCCTGTGCTTGGGACCCTTCCAGACCTAGCCCTACATACCTCTTCATCTGGGTGCTCAACTGTACCCTTTATAATAAAACCAGTAAACCTAAGTAAATGTTTCCCTGAATCTTGTAATAAGCCATTCTAGCAAATTACTGAACCTGAGGAGGATGCCCTGGGAAGCCCTGATTTGTAGCAAAGTCAGAGGGAAGTACGGGTAATCTGGGGACACACTACTTGTGATTATTGTGCCTGAAGTGAGGGCAGTCTTCTGGGACTGAGCCCTTAACCTGTGCCATCTGGGCTAACTTGGACGGCTAGTGTCAAAGCTGAACTGCCTTATTGGATATCCACTTGTTATCCAAAGAGAATTAGAGAATCATTTATTGTGGAAATGCCACAAGTGTGGATCAGTGTTGTGACTAGAGAAACAATTTTCCTTTAACATCAATTACTTTGTTTCTGTTCCTCAAATACATCTTGATTGCTATCCCGTATCTCTGCCTTTTGAAATCATACCCATACGTGAAGGTCCTCCTCGAGCCCCACTTGTAGTTATGAAGCCTTTCTTCCTCGGAACTCATAAAATACTGAACCAGTGAATGATGTTTATCATAATCTATTTTCTGTTACCTACAGGGCTGAAGGTTTATTTATTTGTTTTTAAAAATTGTATTTATTTCTCAGAATGAGAGAGAGAGAGAGGGAGCGAGCACAAGCAGGGGGAGTAGCAGGCAGAGGGAGAAGCAGGCTCCTCGCTGAACAGGGAGCCCAACACAGGACTCGATCCCAGGACCCTGGGATCATGACCTGAGCCGAAGCAGATGCTTAACCAACTGAGTCACCCAGGCATCCTGGGGCTGAAGGTTTAATCCTCCTTTCTACATTTGGATTTGTAGAGGGCAGGGACCATGGGTTTAATCACCTCGTGAACCCTACAACCTCCTCATACAAGACTTTTCACCAATATTCTCAATTAATAGTTGTCTACTAAATGACTTTTGAATGCGTAAGAAAAAAAAAAGATTCCTAGGAAGAACACACAGCAGGAAGGTGATGCTAACACGGAGTCTGTGCAGTACACCACTCTGAGACACAGCTATAAAGGCAGAAATGTAAGGGGTGGTTACAGAGCCATCTGACCTGACGCAGCTAGCACAAGGCTCAGGACGGATGCTGAAAAGATGTTCCATCCTCAGCCATGTGTTTGGCCGCAAACCGTGCTGTCCAATAGAAATATAATGTGAGCCACATACGTAATTTAAAAATGTTTTCAGACACACATTAAAAAAAGAGATAAAATCAAATTTTAATATTTTTTATTTGACCTGGTCTATCCAAAATATTTACCTTATGTATTTTTTCTCATACTAAGTCTCCGATGTCTGATGTACCTTCTGCATGTGTAACACATCTCAGTCCTGAGCAGCCACACAGCGCATGCTCAAAAGCCACATGGGCTGCACGGTGGCTATCTTGGACAGCCAATCCCCCTGCTTGTGCTCGCTCTCTCTCTCTCTCTCATTCTAGAACTCCTCTCAGCTGAGGCCAACCCTTGGTTTTCAGAAATTCACCAAGTGAAGTGGGAGAGGCAACAGAAAATGACCGTAGTCATAAACTGTAAAAAGTGAATGAGATGGCATAAGCTGTGCATCATAAGACTGTCCCCTCCTTTATTCTGAGCAATTTCTACAAAGTCAGATTTTTGGTACACTGGTGTGACTCTTCCAAGGATTCTACTACACTTGCACTGTAATGTCATTTTCTCCTGCTCACGATTTTGCCAACAAAATTATGGAAATATAGGAGGGATCGAACACCTTGAAGTTCAGTAGTTCCTAACCACACTTATAAATAAAATAAAAAAACATGTGAAGTGAGTTTAATTAACATCAAATTGTTCAAATAAATCATACACCAATTTCTGAGGTATTAAACACAATGATGAAGAGTTAAAGAAAAAAAAAAGGAAACTGAGTAAAAAAGGAAGTGATCTTGCAGACATTTACATCTTCCCCAAACTCTTCCTTCTTACTGCTTCCTCCTATCTTTGCTCCCTAAAACCCAACAAACAGAAAACCTGCTTTACACCCACGTGGTGTAACAGAAAGTACAGGCGATCAGAAGGCCTTGGATTGGAGCCAAGCTCTGTCACTGGATGGTTCTGGCCAAATTCACTCCTTCCCATCAATCTCCTCTATGAATAAGAGGGTCTGAATGGTCTGAGGTCAGAAACTTACTCTAGCCCTGCAGTGCTCACTTGGCGCACGGAAGGTGTTCAATAAACACTGAGAGAGCAGAAAACAGGAAAAGGAGGAAGAATTCACTTGTTTTTCTGTGTGTTTCAATGTAGCTCCTCAGGAAAGTAAGACACTTGTGCCAGACATGACAAAGCAGGAGAAGTGAAGGTTCCTAGAACGTGCCAGACATTCTGAGGGCCAACAGGGAGAACTGGAACTGGCTCCTTTCTAAAGGCAAAGCTACTGGGACTGAGGACATTTCCCTGTTCTTCAGCGACAGAGCATGCATACTGGCATAATTAGATAGTGATTCTCCACACACAGGTGTCTTCCCCCTCTGTACCACCTCCTGCCAAAATCCAAAGTTTATGAGAAGGTGGCTGAACCAACTAGCAATTGATACATCTAAGACAAAAGTTTGGACACAAAACTAGTCACACTGATAAGGAAAAACACACCTACCTCCACACTGAAAATTAGGAGGCAAAGCCTCTTTGTTTTTCATTTTGTTTTGTTTTAACAAGGAGGCATAAAGCAGGTGTCTCAATGTTTGTCTAAAAGCTTTTCTTTTTAAGGGAAATAGGACACACTCCTATAAACATTGCATAAGAGCTACTGGCAAGAGGATTAAAGGTATGTGCTTGGACTATGCTAAAATTAATGTCTCTCTGTTCAGGAGTACACACTTACAAAATTTAACACTTGCCAAAGAGAAAAGTCCAAATACATAGCACAAGACAATTTATACAAATATAAATTTCCCTTTCCATTCTAACATGCAACATACACACGCTATAAAAAAAAAAAAAATTCCATCTAACTTTTAAAAGTCAACCAGAGAAATAGCTTCATCTTTTCCTTGCCTTAACACTAGAAAAAATAACTTTTAGAACAAAAGAAACCTAATTTGAAAAGAACCAGTGTCTAAGTATCCTCCCAGATGCCACCCCCACCAGCCGGGCCACAGTGAGTGTCTGGTTTCCCTTTATTTTTATTGGTTCTTCCTCCTCTCCCCATTCTCCAGAGCAGGATGAGTCCCAAGGCCCAGTTTCTATTCTCTCATGTCCTCTGTTCTTCTTAATCCTCTCTTCCTTGACAACCTAATAGATATCCCTTCCTTCCACCTCTTCTCTCCTCCCTACCAGATTTTCCCCGACCTTCCTAGGGCAGAGACTGCAAACCTTGCATAATCGCTAGGCATCAATATCAGATGCTTTGCCAATCCTTCCCAATTCAACCCACTCTAAAACCCAACCCACCAACTTCTCCCTGCACCAAACCAGCTCTTTCTTCTCGAGTTCCTGCTGGATTGTCAGTCACTCTGTTTCAAACTCCAAAGTCCACTCCGACTCTCTTTGTTATATTGTCTCCTATATGCTCTCAGGATCCAAGTCCTGGATACTCTATTTCTGAAAATTTTGATAATGTGACCCTTCCTCTTCTCCAGTCCCCTGGCACTGCATCAGCCCCGGCCCTTATTACCTCTTTTCTGGCACATTTTATGGAATGCCATCTCCAGCTGCCCGCCTCCTCCAACCAAAACCAATTTATTTTACGCTCTGCTTTCACATAAACCTACTGAAACAGAGCCTCAACTAGCCCACTGCTTTGGTCAAAATAGGTGGCAGAGAGACACTGAAGGTATCAAGGGCCATCCCTGGCATCAAGGCCTTCCAGAGCTGGATTTGCATTCAACCTCTTTCTAGATGAGCCACCCAAGACTCCCCTTCATGTCGAACTTTGTGCCTTATCATTCCATGAACACAGTTGACACTCTTCTCTTGGCAGATCCATCTACAATCAAATGACCAAATATATGTGAGGCTTTAATAAAAAGGTTTTGTGTACTTTTCATTAAGTATATCCCTAAGTACAGAATGTTTCTGAAGCTACTGTAAATTATTGGGCTTCTGTTAAATTTTATTTTCTAATTGTTTATCGTTGAGTATAGAAAAATACAATTTGTATTTTGACCTTTTTCTTGCCACCTTGCCATTTTTAAGTTCTAGGAACTTGTTTGGAGATTTCTTTTTTTTTTTTTTTTAAAGATTTTATTTATTTATTTGAGAGAGAGAGAGAATGAGAGATAGAGAGCATGAGAGGCAAGAGGTTCAGAGGGAGAAGCAGACTCCCTGCTCAGCAGGAAGCCCGATGTGGGACTCGATCCCGGGACTCCAGGATCATGACCTGAGCCGAAGGCAGTCGATTAACCAACTGAGCCACCCAGGCGCCCCTGTTTGGAGATTTCTTAATGTTTCCAAGTATGTGACTATATTGCCTATAAATAAAGACGCTTTTGCTTCCTCCTTTCTGATCTGAATATCTTTAATTTCTTTTTCTTGCTTTATTGCACTGGCCAGGACATGCAGGCAATGCTAAATGGAAGTGGCTAAAATAGTATCCTTGCCTTATTCCCTATCTTAGGTGTAAAGTGGTCAGTCCTTCACCATTAAGTATGATTACAGCTGTAGATTTTGAATGGATGCCATTTACCACATTAAGTTTCTGTGTCTCTCTAGCTTGCTTCAAGTCTGTATCATAAATAAGTGTTGAATTTTGTCAAATGTTCTTTTCCTGCATCTACTGAGATGATCACATGGTTTTCCTTTTTTATTTTGTTGGTATGATAAATTTACATTTATTTTTTTATAATTAATAGACTATTTTTAAAGCAGTTTTAGGTGTACAGAAAAACTGAGCAGATGGTGCAAAGGTCCCATATACCCCCTCTTTTTTGGGTACCCCCCATCAGTTTCATCTATTAATAACTTGATTAGTGTGTAATATTTGTTATAATTGATGAACCAATACTGATAATTACTAACCCCCACAATTTACATTAGGGTTCACTCTTTTCAGCTATACAGTTCTATGAGTTTTGATAAATGCATAATGTCATATATCCCCTATTATAGTATTATACAAAATGGTTTCAATGCCCTAACAAATTATGCTTCCCCTGTTCCTCCCTTCTCTCCTCCCACTCCCCCGGCAACCACTGATTTTTTTTTTCCTCTTTGAAGGCAACCAAGTTTTCACTGAATTTAATTTAGATTTAAAGTGAATGTGGCATATTGTAAGTACTGAGTTAAAGATAGATACTATTAATAGTAACATTGGAAATGGGATTCTCAGAGTATAGTAGCAGGGATGAATATAAAGAATATGAGACTTTCCTGCACAACAGTTGGGTAGGAACAGTGCTAACTCAACCAAATATTCAAAATCCTTATACATAGTAGAAACAGTGTCTTGTAGGTAGGTGACTATCATTATTTACCATCATCACATAATTAGACAAAATTTCAACAACTGCCCAGACAAACTACACAAAAAAATATTCCTTAAAACACAAATCAATGACAAGAGAATCCATGTCTCTCGTGCAGTTTGTAAGATCTCATGGGAACTCTGGGTTCAGGCCAGAAACAAGTATCTGGATAATGGACTAGCCAGATATTTGGATCTTTCTTGAGAATGGAACCAGGGCAGACAGTGTTCTCTGGCTTAATCTCTAGCAAAGTGGCTCTGACCATCAGTGAAGGGAAGTAAAAATTTAGCTGGACTCCAACCTTTTTTTGTGCTAAACTGGTGAGTGTCCTCCCGCTCCAGCAGATCTCTCTTTCTTTCTTTCCTTTCCTCACGCATCCAACAGTCATTCTGTAGCTTCCACATGCTATGGGTACTATCCCAGGTACATGATAATTTTTGTAATGTCTGTAGTTTTGCTTTTTCCAGAATGTCATATAGTTGGAATCATACAGTATGCAGCCTTTTCAGATTGGCTTCTGTCACTATGCAATATGCGTTTAAAGTTCCTTCATGTTTTTTCCATGGTTTGATAATTCATACAGTATTCCATTGTATGGATATACCACAGTTTGTTTATCCATTTACTTACTGAAGAACATCTTGGTTGCTTCCAGTTTTTGGCAATTATAAATGGAGCTGCTGAAAACATTCACACATAGGTTTTGTACGGACAAAAATTTTCAACTCATTTGGGTAAAAACCTAGAAGCATTATTACATAGCTATATGATAAGAATATGTCTAGCATTGTAAGAAACTTCCAAGCTGCCTTCCAAAGTGGCCACTTTTCATTCTCACCAGCAATGAATGACAGTTCCTGGTGCTCCACATCCTTACCAGCTTTAGGTGTTGTCAGATGTGTCCGGATTTTAGTTGTTCTAACAGGGGTGCAGTGGCATCTTGTTGTTTTAATGTGAAATTAACCATTTTTCATGTGTGTGTGTTTGCCATGTGTATACCTTCTTTGGTGAGGTGTCTGTTCAGGTCTTCTGCCCATCTTTTAATTGGGTAGTTCATTTTCATACTGTTGAATTTTAAGATTTTTTTTTTAATATGTTGGGTAAGAGTCCTTTATCAGATGTATTTTGCAAATATTTTCTCCCAGTCTGTGGCTTTCTTTCCATTCTCTTCACAGTGCCTTTGCAGAAGTTTGTACTTTTAATGAATTCTACTAATCAATTTTATTTTTACAGGTCACACTTTTGATGTTGCATCTAAAAGGTCATCAGCAACACCAAGATCTCTTAGATTTTTCCCACACTATCTTCTAGAAGTTTTACAGTTTTGCATCTCATATTTAGGTCTATGATCCACACTGAGTTAATTCTTATGAAGGATATAAAGTCTGTATCTAAATTCATTTCTGTGCATGCTAATGTCCAGTTGTCTCAGCACAATTTGTCTCTGTATTTCATTTTGTTATTTCTGCTAACCTATCTTCTAGTTATTTAATTCTCTCTTCGGCTGGATCTAGTCTTCTGCTAAACCCTAACACTGAACTTAATTTTAGTTTTGAGATTGTCAGGGTAAGAATTTCTACTGGTTTATTTTCCAAATCTGTTTTGTCATTTTTTATAATTTCTGTCCTCCCCAACATTTTAAGGTTTTATCTTTTATCACTTTAAATATACTTTAAAGTTCATGCTTAACAATTTGAACATCTGAAGTATCTATGGGTCTATTTCTACTTTTTATTATTTTTGCTATTTCCTGTCCATGTTGCCTTATCTTGTAATACACCTCTTTATCTTTGATTGTGTGCCAGACACTGTATTTTTAAAATGGTCTGTGGAATCTTTAGAGGCTTGGGATTACATTTGCTTCTGCCAGGTGCCTATGGGAACCTCCATTCTAGGATCACTTTGATCCAGTTTTGGTGCTTGAGACTTCCTGGATCACACAAAGAACTTATAACCACACGGTAATCCATGTGAGGGTAGGTTTACTTCTGTTTCCATCTTTATACCTCACCCAAGGCTGCATCTCAATCTACCCTGCCAACCCAAAGTATAAAAAGTTTACCAAGGATTCCACCTCCGGTAAATTCTGAACTCCAACATTTTTGTCCTCCTAGGCTCCCCAGATCCCATGAGGCTGTCAGAAACACTGCTCTGCCTTTAAGCTGCTCTATCTGAATGGCATACACTCAAAAACCGGGCTCACCTCTCTAAATTTCCACCATTTCTTGGATCCTGATTTGGTAATTCTTTACTAACCTGGAATTTCTCCAGTGCCTTCAAGCACAGGTTTTTAATACTAGTTTCAGTCCTAGCTGTCCTCAGATCTGCAGAAGTCAGAATGAGACCCTTCATCCTATGATTTCCACAAATATTTTGCCTCTTGTGGCTTTTAACACAACTGATTTTATACTAAATTGTGCCTATGTTCTCTACCCCAGGAGAATTCTCCTGTTTTCAGGAGAATTTAGTGATTCATCACTTACATATAACACCCAGTGCTCATCATAAAAAGTGCCCTCCTTAACGTCCGTCACCCAATTATCCCCTCCCCCACTCACCTCCCTCCATCAACCCTCAGGCTTATTCTCTATTATTCAGTGTCTTACGGTTTGCTTCCCTCTCTCTTTTTTTCCCCCTTCCCATATGTTCATCTGTTTTGTTTCCTAAATTCCACATATGAGTGACATCACATGGTACTTGTCTTTCTTGGACTTATTTCACTTAGCATAATACTCTCTAGCTCCATCCAAGTCGTTGCAAATGGTCAGATTTCATTCCTTTTGACGGCTGAGTAATATTCTATTGTATATATCCCCACATCTTCTTTATCCATTCACCTGTCAATGGACACTTGGAGTCTTTCCATAGTTTGGCTGAAGTTGCTAATGCTGTTATAAACATCAGGGTGCATATACCCCTTCAAATCTATTTTTGTATCCTCTGGGTAAATACCTAGTAGTGCAACTGCTGGGTTGCAGGGCAGTTCTATTTCTAACTTTCTGAGGAACCTCCATACTGTTCTCCAGAGTGGCTGCACCAGCTTGCATTCCCACCAACAGTGTAGGAGGATTCCCCTTTCTCCGCATCCTCATCAACATCTGTTGTTTCCTGTGTTGTTAATTTAGCCATTCTGACAGGTGTGAGGTGGTATCTCATCATGGTTTTGATTTGTATTTCCCTGATGGTGAGTGATGTTGAGCATCTTTTCATGTGTCTGTTAGCCATCTGGATGTCTTCTTTGGAAAAATGTCTGGTCATGTCTTCTGCCCTTTTTTAAACTAGATTATTTGTTTTCTGGGTGTTGAGTTTGATAAGTTTTTTTATAGATTTTGGATATTAACCCTTTATCAGATATGTAATTTGCAAAAAAAATCACATTGTTTAAAATCAATGAAATTTCGTTTATGTAATCATCATTAAAAACACTTTTCCCTTTCCTGTCTGCTGTCAATGTTTAGTTTCTGCAAGAAAAGACCTTATTTATTTTAAAGTCTTTTTTTCAAAATAACACTCTATCGTATCACTTATTTCAAGACCATCTTTATACTTCTCAGATGTGCCGTATGACATGCATAGATACATATATTTAAATGTGGTGACTTCACATTGATTTTATTTTGAAAATTTCATGCTACTTCTTAGGAACTATCAACAGAACACTTAAGGAAACCACCAAACTCTATATACTGAATAGAAAATAACCCAGAAAATCTATATGTATAAAGAAATTAGTGATTTTTTTTAAATGTATTTTTGTGCCCCTATTTCAGTGCTTTTCCTTCACTAAGGAGCCATATATCAAATTGCCTAGGATTTCATTGCCTTTTTCTGTGGGGAAAGAATTAAATGCATCACAAGGTTGACAGTCTGTTCTGAAACTTTCAGGACCAAAAGCAAGGGAAGGAAAAGCTACTTAGGGGAACTCACATCTTTCTGAGTAGCACAGACACTTTTCTGGTTGCAGCTTTTTGGGACTATGTCCACATCAGTAAGTGCTCAGGGAGAACCTTCTAATTCCTCAGGGTTGGCCAGATGCCAGTGCTTACATTTCTATAACATCATATATTTCCTCTTTCTTAAAAGATCTCATACTATTTATTCAATATGTACCTTCCTTGCTGGAGTTGAAACTTTTAGTGCCAAGGACAATTCCTATATTGCCTTCAGTAAACATAAAGGCTAACATTTAACATTTTGGTGGGTTTCCACTTCTAAGAGCTAAGCTAGATTTTCCTTTATTGCCTGAGAGGCAAGTAAGCCAAATCTACTCTAGATGCCTTACACCCTCACCAGCATGTCTTAGATTCTGACCATGTAATGGGGGGTGGGGGTGATTAGCCTGTCTTGATTCCATCTCAGAGACCAAAGTTATGACCAGCATTATTAGTCAGGGACTGGTTGAATTTTTCCTTCCTTTTGGCACTAAGTGTCCCTTTGATACCCAATAAAATACTCACCGGTAACAAAATCAGCCTTCAATTATTCAGGAGTTGATCATCCAGATCCCCTCCTTCTCATATTCTTTTTCCCCACCTACTCTCTAACTTATGGGTTACTCCCCTGGTAAACATGCCATTGAAGGCTGGCCAGAGCAAGGAGAACAACTCCAGTCAGTGGACTTTGTGAGGCGCTAGAAACTGTAACAGAACACAAGGAGCTGGTGGGCAGCTAAAACACTATCTGAACGTCTGGAGAATTTCCCTGATATCATCAACTATTCTTGGTAGTTCATCTCTCCAGTCAACAATCATTCCATGATGTTACCAGTTTTGTCTTTCCATTTTCTAGGTGGTGATACTCTACTGACCCAGCTTCTCCACTTACCCAATGTGTAAAATAAGACACACCATTTCACTCTCTGAGCCTCATTTCATCATCAATCAAACAGAAACAGGAAGCTGACAGCTTTGCTCTGAGGACCAGAGCATTAATTCCAAGAATGAAATAATGTATGAAAGTGCTTTGCAAATGTAGAGGAGCATTCTAATTTTATGTCATTACTGACATAAGTGTTCTTTTCATGGTTTAAGTTTTAATTAGAATGCCAATTTTTTTCTCAATGGGAGAGGTGTTCCACATGGGTTACTGTGATGGATGAAGTCTTGGATATTTGCACACTTAGTATGCATGCCAAATTCCGCATCACTGCTTACCTTGGGAGGTTTCCTTAATGATGGAAACAAAAATTCAGCAGCAGGTAGAAAGGGTTGTCAACACAGCAGCCACATCAGAGGGAAGCAATGAAAGAGAAAAAAACATAAGAGAAACTCAGCATCTTGATAACATGATCTGAAAGGTACTCTATTTTACAAAGGTGAGAAGACAAATTCACTTTATGGCCTGCAGTGATAGACTATTTTATTTGTTTAATGGGGTACCTGGGTGGCTCAGTCGGTTAGGCGTCCGACTGTTGGTTTCGGCTCAGGTCATGATTTCAGGGTCATGGGATCAAGCCCCACAATGGGCTCTGGGCTTGGAGGGGAGTCTGCTTGAGATTCTCTCTCTCCCTCTACCCCTGCTCCCCCCGCCCAAATGAATAAATAAGTCTTTAAAATAAATAAATAAAAGCCACGGTTCTCAACAATTTTCACATATTTCAACACCGAAGAGAAATTTCAGAGCAAGTTATAGCCTTTTCCCACTACCAGCCACAGATGCACTTTTTTAATCTTTAATTTTTCCATTTCTCAAAAATGACTGAAATTACCACCTGGAGAAAACTCTGAAAAGCAAACAGTTTTTAAAGTAACAAACCAGTAGACTGACTTGCTCTGCGAATGTTTTCCATGTATACAAAATTAAAAAGCTGAACTATGATTATGCAATGCGATCCTTTGACAGTTTGTAGCTTTCCTGATGTAGTCGTTTTTAATCAACCTCCAATATCATCCATTCATAAACTGTGAAATTATTGTGAAGTAGAAATAAGGGAATTTTTCCCGTGGCTTTATTCCTTCTTCACAAAGAATAAAATCTGGAGGATAACAAAACGGATTTTCAAGCGCAGAGGGCATGGAAATCAAAAGGTACAGGCAAAAATAGCACAGTGACCTTTCTCCAGCATTGGGCCCACCGCTCCGCACAGAGCTCTGAGGGCCCTAGATAAAACCCGGAGCTCCAAGAGAAGAATGTCCATGGATTCCAAAATCAGGTAGACAACTCTACAGTTCTAAATCTAGGGAAAGAAAATCATGACATTCCTATAATGATGAAGCTGGAAAATCATCTTGGAATTCCAAGACTGAGCTGAAAGGATCCCTTAGACCCTCACCTCAGACAGTCAGGCACAATGGGAATGTGGTTTTTGGTCTTCAGGTTTTAGAGGGGAACCCTATCTAGAAAAACTGGTATCTCTGCCATCAAGTAAGTCTCAGCATTCTGTCTACCCTTTCAAACAGGATAAACATTTATGAATGTTATAAGAAAAATGCACGAGTGCTTTTAATCTAAGAAAGCAATGGGATCTTTGCTCAGTGCTTAAACTTTTGAGGCTTCTGCCAAGAAATCTTTCTTAAATGGAACACTGCTCTGGAAGGCATCTGTTCTGAGCAGGTAGAACCATAACGAAAACATCATGCACAGTACTTTTGACTAAACCTTCTCGTATTTTATTTGCTTTACTTTTTAAAAGCCATTTAAATCACTGCTTTAACAACGGACAGACAAGTCACTGGGGTTATAATAAGGCAATTATACGAAACAGCATGGACCAAGTTAATAAAATAAACATCCCACATTAAGGGTACGATGAGCCATGCAACCTAATGGGGGTAGAATGTGCTAACAGGAATCCTAGGGATCTCTCCGGGGTTTTCGTGTGCCTCCTTTAGGCCACAACCGTATAATAATCAGCAGCAGCAGCAAAGAACAGGTGCTGGTCTGTAACTGGTAGTGTATTTACCTCCCGAGCTAACAATAAAGCTGTCCTATCTTCACTGGCATTCCAATGTGGTTTTCCCTATTCTTCTTAGGAAACCGATCTTATTTCAGCATTATAAATATTTTTAAAAATATATCCCTTTCACTTAGAAAGACAGCACATATGGGAATGGCAATATGGTTCTGCTACCTTTTTCTGTGTTTCTCAGGATTGTTTAAGAATAAATGGAGAGGCGCCTGGATGGCTCAGTCAGTTAAGCATCCGACTCTTGTTTTCAGCTCAGGTCTTGATCTCAGGGTCGTGAGATGGAGCCCTGTGTCGGGCCCTGCGCTGGGTGTGGAACCTGCCTAAGATTCTCTCCCTCTCCCTCTGCTCCCTCCTCCCCTCTTCTCCCTCTCTTAAAAAAAAAAAAATAAAAAGGAAAAAAGAATGGAGACTGGGGAGAATGGGGAAAAGGGAAGTCACTAAATGGACCTGATGCTATCCAAATTTACTCATCATTTAGTTTAGAACAAAGATCCTTACTACAGAAGGAAAAGCAAGTCACTTAGTGTACTACAACTATACTTTGTTAATTGGTAAACCTTTCCTGAGATGTGAATTAAGAGTCCAGGAACTAAGTCATCCTAATTCAGAACCATGATTTACTACCCCAATCCCCAGGGGCTACATGACATTCTCTGGTAGTTGTGAAGAAAAAATTTTCCAATGTAAGTAATACTTATACTATAACTAAATATAGTTTGCTATCCCTTGAAAAAAACTAATACGATACTACAGTGTAGAGATAAAACTTTTCATACATATATATGAAAGAGGATGAATAATATAAACCATCTATCAGAAACATAATCAATATTAATATTTTTAAAAAATTAACGCCTTTGTTGACTTTATCAAAGAGTTTCCTCTGACCCTTAGTAAGGTCCAGCTTATCGCAGACACCGGCTCGGAGAGAGGCAATACCCTGGGCCAAGCAAACATTCAACCAACCACAAAGAACACCCCTTCAGACAGACCTCACTGACCCCCAGGCACAGGCTTGGCTGCTAACTCATCAGAAAGTGGAACAGTCCATGGACACTCAGAGAAGGTCTGTGTACCAACCACAACTCTCCATTGCCCACCTTCTCATTCATCTTCAAAAGAAGTCCTTGTTTCTAATCATGTGATCCTCTGTAAGTTATCATGAGATTTTTTTGAGTGTGTATTCCAAAGAAATAAACTGAACACAATTTGACATTTCAGAAGCCAACAAGGTTGTGTTTCTAGATCCCAGGATTTGGAGAGAAAAGAAGGAGGTGCATGCTGGGCTGGCACTCAATTCACCCTCAATAAATGTTTGCCATTCTGTATATGGTCTCTGTGTGCCAAGTCACCTGAGGATCAGATGCAAAACTTACAGAATGAAATAAAATAGAATGAGGGGGTTGGACTAGAATGTCCCCAATCTCTTCCTGCTCAGGAACTGTTTCACAGTAATATATAATGTTAGAAACCCTGGTGGGAATTATTTGAGCCATTTCATAATTTTGTATGGTCCATGAAGAAGGAAGTGATTTTTAAATCAAATGTACTATTTTCAATAAGTGTATCCTTTCACAAACTTCTCTAACATTTATTATATGTGAAAATAAATTTTGACTTCTCTCCACTTCCAAAAAAAAAAAAAAAGAAGAAGAAAGAAAGAAAGAAAGGAGGTGCAGTTGTACATGGATAGTAGCTCTATTCTGCAAAACACCAAAGCTGCCTTTCTCAGGATAAGCAAGTCAATGGATCCCTTCAAGATCACTCACACCAGGTACATTTACCACACAGTCCCTGTCATTTCCATGCCTTGATGCCATTTCTGTCTCCCCGGTTTGCCCAAACAAATTTCCCCACTCTCCAAGACACGGCTCAAAGCTCAATTCAACTATCTCAATTCCTCAAGCATTGTTTGAGACCACTTTGGCCTTCACTACCACTGATAGGATACCCCAGGATCTCTATGGTCAACAAAACAGCTTAGCACTTCCTGGCACACATCAAGTTCTGTAGCTCTCAGGAATTCTATCTTTTAATCTCATGTATCCTTAAAATTTTAACTCCCTCAAAGCAGAGGTCATGCCACATGCTACTTCCATGACCTCTGCTCCCAATCCCACATACTCATGCAGAACTGAAGGCATTACAACTCTGAACTAATTTTTTACATTATTGAGTTAAACATAATCCAGATGTGAAGATTTTCTTCAGAGTACCACCACAATCCCAAAATTTGGGGGCAAGACTGCTTGCATTTAATAGTAGTGAGGACTTCAGAGATTGTTAGAAAATGTCACCTGTTTCCAGTGACTTATTTAAAAATAGCTATTTCTCTAGACCAGCATTTCATATAGAGAAGTTCAATCGGATGTTAACAAGGGTCAAACCCTCAAAAGCTTTGGATGTCAACTAAGTTCAGAAAGGCAGTTTGATAAGACTAAAGGAGATACACACAAGGAAACAGGACTGTAAAGATGAGGTGGATCTATACTGGGCCAGGTCTTGAAATGAGGAGCTGGTCCTTAATTTAGTAGGTAGTCCAGACATGGGAAGTTTAACAAACAAGTGAAATAAAGCAGTGTAAGTCGCGTATTACCACAATAACCCTATATAGCTATAGTTCTTTCCTTATACCTCAAGTTGGAAGATTTAAGGGACAAGGCGCCTTTTGTCCATTATTCGCACCCTATCAACTAAGTTAGCTACTCAGAAGTTAGATGGCCAAAGACCCCAATGTGCATGAGCCCTAACATGAGTCAGCGCTTCAGGAGACATGACAGATCAGGGTCTTCTTCTGAAAGAGGAATTTCTCTTCCATGTGTTAACTACTTTACTGATTGAATGTCGGAAATTGCCACAACCTATATCTGAAAGATACACAGCTAGATGATACCTGACTCCTGAAAATGAGTCCAAGGACATGTATTTCACGAAGTCCCTGATTACCCCTTCCACTCTCACAGAGAACAAAACACTGAGTCGCCTCAATTGTCCAAGTACTCTGTTCACCAGCAAGTATTTATTGAGTATTGATTCCTATGCTGCAAAGTATAGGTGCTTTGAGGGATATTCAGGGTAAGGAGGCATGCTCTCTGATCTCAAGAGGGTTAACATCTTGTGAGAGAGACAGATACATACATGTATAACTGACTCTAAGTGGACTCTAATTAAGTGTCCCTGCACCGATAGGAACAAAGCTCTATTCAGTCAACAAATATTTAACACCCACTGTGTACTACTTTGTTATAGTACAAAAATCAGTTAGATATGTTGTCTTTCAAATAATAAATGGAACTTATATACACATACCATAATACAATGTGACGTGCACAGCAAGATCAGTTGAAAAACAGGGGAAGGTTCTCAGAAGAGAAAGCTCTGAAGGATAATTGAGAAGGCTAAAGAGAGTCACCAACCTGACAAGGCAAAGCAATGGCATCCCAATGGGGGAACTCTCTGTGCAAAAAGCATCAGAGAACACAGCCCACTTGAAGACCAGAGAATTGTAGGCTTGTTCTGTTGCCAAGCTGAGTGGTTTGGCCACACAAACTGAGATGCTGGGACACAGGGTGCTACGGGACTGGGGTCTTGTCAAACAGGTGGGTATAAAGGTTCCTCTTCAACCAGGATTTATTGCCTACAGCTTGAAGAAAAGTTTATATGCCTGTGTACCAACAAGTTAATATATCCATACATTTAAAACATATAAGAAGCAAGTCTATGAATTATAAAAGCAGAAGGGGCTACATACCCATCGTGAAGAGCCTTTGAAACCTATCACAAGAAGAATGCGAATGTCAAAAACATTAAATTCCATGACAAAGGCCGGTTTGAAAGCTTTAAAAACGAGTTAGCAGATTAAAAAGCTCACAGGAGGGGCGCCTGGGTGGCTCAATAGTTAAGCGTCTGCCTTCGGCACAGGTCATAATCCCAGGGTCCTGGGATCAAGCCCTGCATCGGGCTCCCTGCTCGGCGGGAAGCCTGCTTCTCCCTCTCCCACTCCCCCTGCTTGTGTTCCCTCTCTCACTGTCTCTCTCTCTCTCTGTCAAAATAAATAAATGAAATCTTTAAAAAAAATAAAAAAAAATAAGGTCACAGGAAGCTACAGCAAAATTTTCGGAACATGCAAAGAAGCCGACCCATTCAAGGGACATGTTACCAATCACAGCAGACTTTTAACAACAATGTATCTGGTTTGCTTTGGAAGAGCACGTCTTCTAGAATCTCTTGGGTTTAAGATATATGTTTAATATCATTTTTCAGTTGTGTTTCTCTTAATCCCCTATTCCTATAAGACTTTGATCTTGCCACCTATGGATTTTGCTAAATGTGGTGCTTTTCAGGAACACAAATCCTGGCAGTTGGTGAGAGGCTGCTATGGTTCCTTGAAATGACCCAACAGGGCCCAGGTTGAGTAGGGAAGGACGTAAAGTCGGGAGGAGAATGACAGACTGGGAGAAAACAGAGCAGTGAGAAACGTGTGGTCTGGATAAAGGTAAAGAGCAAAGATGCTGGAGGGTGGGAAGAGAAGATGCGACAGTCAATGAGCGAGATGTAGTATGGGGGGTAGAGTGTGTTTCAGGGTGTGAAACTCTGACCTGGTCATAGCAGTACACCTGTGAGACGGAATGGCCCTTATTGGGGCGCCTGGCTGGCTCAGTCCATAGAGCATGCTCTTGATCTTGGGATTGTGAGTTCAAGCCATATGGTTAATGGTATCAATCAGAGCCATGTCTGTGCCAAGGTCTTTCATAAACATAGAGGAGAATCTCAAAGGAGAAATGACTGTTATGGGCAGGAAAGGGATGGCGTGGCAGTGTGGCATGAGGAAGCTGCAAACTACCACTTCCCTCGGGAAGGCAGGAAACTGAGCACCTAGATGCACTGGGAGCAAATCTTAGGCAGGGAACAGCTGAAACAAAGTTGGAGAGCACAGGATAAGTTCAGGGAGTAGCAGGGAGACCAAGGTAATGGAGAGCAATAAAGGAGAAATAACACACAGCAACCCAAGTGCACAGAGCACTGGGGGCCATGCTGACGTTGACTTTTTCCAGAAGCAACTGCGATGGATGGTTTGTGCAATGAGAATAACACGGCTAGATGTGTTTTAGGAGGGGGTGAGGGAGACCCCATCAGAGAGGTCAGCAGAGAGGTACGTACTGATGACTCCTTAAGGGGCACCAACCATAGCATAAGTTGGCACCACTGCAAAGGCAAGAGAAACAGTAGAAGGGAAAAGAGATAGCAAAAGAAGTTTTGAAGGAGGACTTGGTAAGACCCGCTGACTGGCATGCCCCACCCGCCCAGCCTCCCCGCCATGACTGCAAGGATGGAGCCACTGCTGGGTGCTGTAGGGTGATCACACACAGTACTTCATCCAGACCTTAAGGCTAACCTCAGGAGAAGGATGGAGGCTAAAACGGCTCTAATTATCTTAAAGTTTAATATGTTGTGAGTTTAAAATTCTAATTCCAAACACATGTGTAATAAAATCCCAATAATCTGAATATTCCTTTACAGAAAACACCTTTTAAAAAAGTATTGGTCCACTTAACCTGCTTTCATTTGCCATAAAACTCAAAAAAAAAAAAAAAGAAACAAAACCAATTCGTTTTACACTGGAATGGAAAGACTTGTGGTTTGATTTTTTTTTCCTTTTTGCTATATTTGCACTACATCCTTATGGCATGACTACGTGGAATTTCTTTCTTTTTTAAATTTTTTTTTTTTAAGTAATCTCTACAACCAATGCAGGGCTCGAACTTACAACCCTGAGATCAAGAGTCACACGCTCACTGACTAAGCCAGCCAGGCGCCCCTGGAATTTCTGTAAGTAAAATAGGATAGCGGTGAAGGGTCAGGCTTGGGAGCCAGACAACTCTAGCTCTGCCACCATCTGTCTATGCTGACGTTGGGCAAGTTTATTCAACCCCTCTGAGCCTCAGTTTCTGTGTCTATAAAAAGCGGATGGAAGAGCACTCCTTCAGGACGAAGGATGACATGCAGGCCAAAGGCTAACATTACCCATTAGCGCACCGTCATCACTCAATAAATGTTAGATGCTAGTGCTGTTGTTACAACAAGCAGCCCTCTGGGATGATACACGCAAAATGCCAACATAGCTCAAACTCCGTTTCATCTAGGAAAAAGTTACTGAGAGCTGAAGAATGAGCGCACTTTTTTTTTTTTGGTGATAGAGAAAATTCATGTTAAAAATAATGTTCTTCAAACAGGGAGAGCAGAATGCTGGTAACTGTTAGAACACAACTGACAGATATATGGATGTCATTATACTCTCTTAAAAAAGTTCAAAAGGTTTTCAGTGTTCAGAAATTAGTTTTAGAGAAAAAAGAATCCTTAAGCATTAAATTGAATACAACATGTACTGAGTCCTAGACATCTTTGCTGGTGAGAGAAGAATGCCTGGGAGGGTCGGCAGCAATGAGGACCAGCACCATCAAGGCCAGGTGGGAGGGGACCCCAGACTCTCCAAGGTGCCCTGCCGCTCTGTTTACTTCAGTGATGGTGGACCCCAAGGGAGGCATACCACCAATGCCACAGTGATTTGTGCCTATGATAACACTTCTAAAACAGGATTTTATCCCTTAAGGAAAAAAAAAAGTGTTGTTTTTTTTTCTTAAACATGTATAATAAAGGAAGGGAAAGAATAGAAAGAAAACCCCTTGGAAATAATTAGATAAACATGTATAAAGTTGGACACTTTCCTAAGAACTAAACTATATTAATTTTCTAGAAAAGAATCAAGAGCAGGTGCATGAGCGTCAACCCTGGAGCCCACTTCATCAAGCTGATCACCCCGACGCCTGTCCCGGTTCTGCTGCCCTCAACTACAGGGTGAGTAAAACTCCCATGACAGATGGCAAAGTGGTCACCGGAATAATGAGGTAAATTTTTAAGAGAGTCTTTATTAAAAAATGACCTCGTATTTAAAAACTTGTCATTTATTTTCTCAGTCTGTTAAGTAATGGCTCTTCACCATGCCACTTGCCCAAGATCCTGGAAGTACTGTTGAAGGACTAGGAAATTGGCAGTAAAAGGGCAGAGGTCAGCAGGAGAACGGGAACCCAGGGGGGCAAACAGATTTGGCTCCCTGTCCTAAAGTGGCAGTTTGAATTTTCAAGTGAGTACCAGTGAGATGCGCCCTGGAGGCCAGGATGAATATTTATGGTTCACTATGGCATCCACTGAAATAATGAGAAGGGGGATTTTAAAGCAAAACAAAACAAAACAAAAACTGCCATTCTGTTAGTCATTGTCAAAAACATCTTCTGCAATAAAGATGATCAACTTAATAACAGAAGCAATAAACTTCTGAAAGAGGGTAATAGCAAAACCTTACAACTACCACAGGAGCTTTCCTATCAATTCAGGTCTTATAAAATTAGTGGTAGTATTTTAAAATTCTGATGATTCCAAAAAATGTTTTAGGGTTATAAGAGTGTGCAGATATGATATAATAAAATGCTAAATTTTTAAATCATTGTTTTCTTTCTGCACGATTGTGTATAATCTTCTGTCTGCCACCTAGCAAGATACGACTTTTAACGATATAGGGCCATACCATTTCCACTCAGCAGGAAGACATGCAGTGGGGACTCTCTACTTGGAACTGACTAAAGCCCATTGGTGTGCATCAAATGGCTGGCAAACAATTTGTATTCCGTGCAGTCTGGTCAAAGGACCCAATCGACCAGCCAATGGGTTACCAACCTCTCCTAATACTAGGTTCATCTCTGCTATAACACTAGTAACTGTAAATATGCTTCTAATAAAAATTTGGCTGGTTAAGATTATTTTTTTAACAAACAAAATTAAAGGCATTCAAGTTGAGTCTACAATCTACAAAACCCAACCTCAGAGGAGGGGAGAGGGCTAGAGGTTGAACCAATCACCAATGGCCAGGGATTAATTAATCCTGCCCTCATCAATCATAATGAGCCTTCATAACATCCTAACAGGTGGGGTTCAGAGAGCGTCCAGGTTGCTCAACAGCTGGAGGTGCTGGGAGGGTGGCATATCCAGAGAGGACACAGAAGCCGTGCGCCCCTTCCCATGCACTTTGCCCCATGAATCTCTTCCATTTGGCTGTTTGAGCTGTATCAGGATAATAATAATAAACATAATAAACTGATAACCTAGTAAACAGATTGTTTTCCTGAGTTCTGTGAGCTTCTGTAGCGAATTATCACACCTGAGGAGGGGGCTGTGGGACGCTCCATCAGTCAAATGCGCAGGTGACAACCTAGGACTCACACTGGTATCTGCAGTGCGGACGGAGGAGGAGGGGGGCAGTCTTGTAGGATGGAGCCCCTAGCCTGTGGGATCTGACAATGACTCCAGGTAGACAGGTGTCAGAACTGAACGGGACTGTAGGACACCGAGCTAGTGCCAACAGAGAACAGACAACTGGTTGGCGTGGGGAAACACCGCCACATTTGGTGGCCAGAAGTATTGAGAATGGAGTAGCAAAACACAGTTGTTCCCTTTCTTGTGGTTACTACCTGGGCCAATCTGGAAATATCTCCCAGCCCCGTGCTCCTCACAGTGCAGTCAGAGGGTGGGTGGCAGTCCATGAACTCTTACCAGTCCTGGAGGAGTTAAGAATCTCCTCCAAGGTCCTGGCCGTTCTCCACCTCCTTTAGAAGTAAAATGCCACGATGCCGTCGCTCCTCCAACACTTACAAAGGTATTTGTCTCTGATGGATTGGAGTTAAAAAGCAAAAAGAAATGGTTCCTTTGGAAGTTCTTTTTTTTTTTTTTTTAATTGCTGCCCAGAAGCCAAGTAGAAATTTCAGAGGAAAGTATCATTTCTAAATAATCAACTGGTTAATAAAAAAAAGACTACAATAAAGTGCAAACCTTGAGGTGAATACACAAGTATATTGACAGTAGTTATTAACCCAATACAATGATGCTCCTATGGTCTATATATATCTCCAAAATGAAAACGGGTGCACAAAGCAATGGAAAGTTGTATAAGTGATACATGATCGCAGGTCATCACTATCATCAATAACAGCTTCCCTGCCTTTTTTTCTAATATTGTCAAGGAGAGGCCACCTGAGTTGTTCCTCCTAACAAAATGTGGCCCAACTACAGCTGTGGGGGCTAAGGTCTCCAAGAAACCCCTGGGCAGGGGCGCCTCTGTGGAAAACTTCACCGAGCTCATGCCCCACCCTCATCACCACAGCTGCAATTCCCAGCCGGGCAAAACCTGGCACACTGGGTTAACCAAAACAAAACCAAGCAGAGAAAACATGGCTCTTGGGCAATTTTCTCACTGTGTCTTCAAAAGTATCATGCAGTGAGGCTTTAAAAAAAAAAAAAAAAGCAGCACAAAGCACCAATTCTTAATTTAAAATCAAGAATTAAGCACCTCTGTGAGGCCATTCTCGGGCTAATTCTCAGTCTATCTGCTACTAATAGACTTGATCTTTCAAGACGCGGCTTGAAAGAAACATCCATTTAACTATCTGGTTTTACTTTTATTTCCAAGATTAAGTCTCCATGCATGTGAGTTTGTACCGTGAGCGCATACACTTATGATAGTTTGCTTATGATCACCAAAATTTTCTACATTAGGGGGTCAGAGCCAAACATCATGCTATACGCGACAGCTTCACAAAAGCAGGGATATCAGCTGAATAATCCTAGTAGGACAGACAACGGCATGTTATGAGTCGTGCACAGCAGGGATCCAGAAGCAGGGCTCCCATGCTTTGTCCTCACCACTTTCTCCTGATGGGACCTTGGATGTGGGGGTTAAATGAATTAATATACGTGAAGCCCTTAGAGATATGAGGGTTACACAGGTGATTCACAAATCTCCCACCTTCAGCCGTTGGTTGTACCTATAATCTCCTTCTCTCCACTTGCCATAGAAATAGCTGCTGCTGCTGACAACAGATGCTGGTGGACTTCGAGAGCCTAAAGGACCCACCGCCTTCAGGGCTGTGGGGCCAAGACACCGGTGACTCAGTAGCCCACATACACTGTCAGACGTCTGTGCAGGACCACTGAATTTCAAAGTCACACTGGGTCAAAGCATGAAGGCAGGAAAATTACAATTCCAGTAACTCCCATCTCTGATACGGAAGAGGTTTTAGGAGGCAGGATGGCATCCCTCATCCCTATCTACAATATAGACATGGGAGCTGCTTATGAGCCCCTGGCAATAATGTGTTTGTGACAAAAGCCATACCAGTGGCAAACATTCAGGGCAATGTGATTCTATTAGGAAGCATGAGGGGTTTTTTTCACCCTTCATCATGGACAGTAAACTAAAGCCCGTATGTATCTAATATCATTTCAGGCAGGATCCATGGACTGATTTTAAATTATATTCAACCTCGGCACTACAAAGAAATAAGCTATCAAGCCACAAAAATACATGGAGGAAACTCAGATGCACATTACTAGGAGAAAGAATCCAATCTCAAAAGGCTACATACTAAATGATTTCAACTCAATGACATTCTGGAAAAGGCAAAGCTATGGAGACAGTGAAAAGATCACTGGTTGTCACGGGTTGCTGGGTGGGGGAGAGGGGGCAAATAGAGCACAAGATTTCTAGGGCAGTGACAATATTCCGAATGATAGGATGATGGATATATGTCATTATACATCAGTCCAAACCCATAGTGTACAACACCAAGAGTGAACCTTACCTAATATTAACTACACACTCCGGGTGATTACGATGTATAGGTTCATCAGTTGTAACAAATGTACCGCTCTGGGGCAGGATGTTGATGCGGGGGTGGGGGCTGTGCATGAGGGGAGGCAAGGGGTATATGGGAAATCTCTGCCTTCCTCTCAATTTTGCTGTGAACCTAAAAATAGCTCTTAAAATTTTTCTGATTAAAAATTTTTTTTTTTTTTTTTTACCTAAGCCAAAACAAACACCTAACCACACTGCACGTGTAACCTCCCTGTATAAAATGCCTGTCACCATCCCAGGGCAGATGTGGCTACAGGCAAAGTCTGAGACTGATGCACGGTTTCAGATTGCTAAAATAAGGTTGCAATCATGCTACAAAGTCCCTGAGGAGAGCTGCCCCGTGTGAATCATTTTTATTACCTCCCTACTACTAAACAGCATATTCTTTGCACGTACTATTTACATGGTTGAAAACAAATCTTTTACCCGTTAGGCAAAGTCACATCATGGACCTCATGAACAACATTACAGTGGAATTATTGAGAATTAAATGCTCTCCTCAAAATTAAAAAGGAAATCGGATTATTTGTGGAAGATGCTGAGGGATTCAAAACAACAGGAAAGTGCTCGCTTCGGCAGCACAGATATGAAACAGTCGGTAAGTCTGAGTAAGTCTGACAGGTGCAGAAAATGTCTTTAGTCTAAATGAGATTCCAAGATATGAACAAGAGGCATTAAGTTTAGCAGATTCTCCCCCTAATATAATGCTGAGAATGATGAGTAAATGAGCAACAACAGTACTGCATTAGCAACTTAGTTCTCGCCTTCAAAAGGCATCAAGAAAAAAGGGGGAAATCTGTTCATCTGTTACATAGACTAAACTCATAATCTCAGTCTTAACGAGTTTTTAATAAAGCCACCATTATTAATCCAACCCTTGAATGGGCCAGACCAATCTCAAATAGAAACACACAATTTTCTACAGCTGGACACTATACCCACCACTTCGTGGGGCTGCCACTGGGCTTGGTAAGGATGTCCTCAAGGCCACCAGAGACGGATTCCAGAATACTTTACTCACGTATTTTTATGTGGAGAAAGGAACTAATGTTACTGTGCATCTGTCCATTACACACGGTTCTCAACACCTTATTGGATTCGCTCAATCCTCACCACAACGTGAGGTTGAACTGATTAGCCCCATACTCACAGGAGTAAACTGTCCACAAGACTAAGTAAATGGCAAAGCTAGGATTAAGACCTAGTTCTGGATCTTTTTTGGTAGATTCCTTTAACCCTACATCTAACCTTCAACCAGAATGATCTTTAGGAAATAAATTTCCTGGGGTGCCAGGGTGGCTCAGTCGGATACCAACTCCTGTTTTCAGCTTAGGTCATGACCTCACGGTCATGGGATTGAGCCCCATGTGAGGCTCTGAGCTCAGCGCAGAGTCTGCTTCAGATTCTCTCTCTCCCTCTGCCGCTCCAACTCCTGCTCTCAAATAAATAAATCTTGAAAACAGAATAGAATAGAATAGAATAGAATAGAATAGAACAGAACAGAATAGATTCCCTACCATTCTTCTGGTTTAACATCCTACAAATACTCCTATTGTACTTGGAAGAAATACCAAATTCCTTACTGTCATCTGTAGGATACAGCCTCCGTTCACTTTGCACAGCTTCAACTTCCCTCTTTCTGCCCACTGAGAACTCATAAAACTCCCTCCTGCCTCAGAGCTGTCACTCTCTGTGCCAGGGATGTTCTTGTTCACATGTGACACAAATGTCCCCTCCCCAGAGAGGCTGTCCCTGACCTGCCCATCTCAAACTCCCCTGGTACTCACGATCGGTCCTCCTCAGGGCACCCATCCACTTCAAGGTAAGCTATGACGGGGCTGCACCTGAGCCTCACCACCATCCACCCCATGCCTGCCACGGGCTGGGCGTTGTTGGGTCTGGTTAGAGACACCATCTCCTGCCCACTCCGAGTGCCCCCAGGCAAAGGCTGGGTCACACTCTCCTGGTTCTTTCCTGCCTGGTCGGCCTCGTGCTTGATAAGCAGGAGAGCATAAAGGTTTACCGAAGAAACAAACACAGGCAGAAAAAAATGGACTCTCTACCAAGAAAGAATGTAGATGCCCATAAGGCCATTTATGACAGCTACACTTAGAGCATGGCTTAGTTTTATAGGAGTAACTGGGTACTTTTATTTTACTACTGAAGAAAAGCGATTGTTTTATTTGGCTAACCACCAATTTGAAAGTCCTCTTAATAAGGATGTGTTTACTGGCTTATTTATTGGGTTACTCGATAGCTCCAACAATAGCAGGTACTGAGTAGAAAAGCGAATTCCCAACTCTGGGCCTCAGTGGGCACAAGTGTCAGATGTACTGGCTGGACTGCTGTTCTCAGGGGCTGCTTTCCTAAACGGGAGAGGCATCACTCAGAGAAGAAAGCATTCACATCCCAGGACACTGCACCAGAAGCTCCCTCCCCACTCAGGGAGTCTTCCTAACCCTCCACATGAGTGTGGCTACCGTCCTGCACCACCTCCACTCACTCGGCCTCTCACTCTGTCTGGAGTATCTGCTCTATGCCTTCCCAGCACCACTGACCATTTGAAACCATCTCATGAATCTACTTGCTTACTC
This sequence comes from Zalophus californianus, assembly GCF_009762305.2. Lineage (NCBI taxonomy): Eukaryota > Metazoa > Chordata > Mammalia > Carnivora > Otariidae > Zalophus > Zalophus californianus. The sequence goes on from NC_045601.1 coordinate 136,656,641, forward strand.
ATCTACACATCCGCTTTCCCTGCATCTGTTGGTTCTAAGATCTATGGAAATAGTGGCTTTGTCTATCTCGTTCCCTGTTATGCTCCCAGTGCCCAGACCAGTGTGAGGCACGAAACCAGTTAATATATATCTAGTAAGGGAATAAGTGATGAATATATGAGGTCCTTGCTCACATCACATTACTAGAAACATCTTGGACAATGGTGATGTTTCCCTGAATGACTCTACTCATTGGTGTTTAAGTACCAACCAGATCTGGACACAGTGCTGTGTCTTCACAAGTGCTTTCCTGGGGAAAATTTCAAACACACACAAAGGGAGAGGGAACGGAATAATACAACATCACATAACATCACACCTCGTCTCGTCATGTAACAACGTAACACACCGTGCCCATCGTCAACAATTATCAGTATGTGGCCAGTCCTGAGATACGGCTATTAGAGAATTTCGAAAGTCATATTAACGTCCAAGCCAAGGTAGATTCATACTCAGTCTGGAAAAGCAATCAGTAGATTACAAATGTCCAAAGGGCTCACTACATTTTACACGGTACTGAGAATAGGAGGCTCTCCCTTATCCAAGGGCCTTCACCCTCCTGTATCCAGAAGAAATCCTATGAGCACCAGAAATAGATGTTCCACAGTCCCAAGGGGTCGGCCACACCTCCACTCCTGATGCATCGTCCTGTGGCTGCTTTACTCACTCCGATGTCACCTCCATTAGCGAGTTTCCAGCAAACGGCAGACAGGACAGCCAACATGCCAGGCTGTGAAGAGAGGGTAGCAGCAGGACAGGGCCTCCTGACAGCCCAACACCGTGACAAGAGACAGGAAGCTGGGAGCAGCCCAAGCTCCTTTCACCACATGGAAGACAATGGATGTTCATGGTCACGCCCAGCAGCCTCCAGGCTCTGCTTGAGAAACGCGGGGCTGGGGGGGAGCCACGGGGGGGTGGAATGGGGCAAAGTAGTTAAGCTCTGGTGTCTGAAAGAATAAGCTCCAACTATCTGAAAAATTAACTTACATTAAAATTAAAACTCATGGGAAAACACCACCAGCAGAGAGAACTGAAAAAAATCGTTGGGTTCAGATTCTAGCCAATTTTCAGTTGTTTGGGATTGAGTTTCCCCAGGTTTTGTTTCAGTATTTTGGTAGAAAAGGTGTAATTACATGTAGTTTCATTCAGTCTCTGTCTGTATTAAATATTCAAGGCTCAGACATCACAGACCAGTGACCAACAGAAAACATACTCCCTGCAGGGCACAACCTGCAAACTATCTAACATGCTCACATCAGCAGGCCTTACGCCTGTCATAAAACACATCTTCTTAAAAAAAAAAAAGATAAATCAGTGTCCTTCACACCTTCCTCTTTACTTCTCTCCACTTAACAAAAAAGGAAGCGAGGGATGGAGAAAGAAGGAGGGTTACTTGTTTGTTCTGCAATCACTGGGATGAGCAATTTTTTTTTAAGATTTTATTTATTTATTGGAGAGAGAGACAGAGAGCCTGGTGGGGGGAGGGGCAGAGGGAGAGGGAGAAGCAGGCTCCCCCACCGAGCACAGGACCTGATGAGGGAACTCTATCCCAGGACCCTGAGATCATGACCTGAGCCGAAGGCAGATGCTTACCCAACTGAGCCACCTAGGCACCCGAGAAAAATCATTTTCATTGCTATTTTTATACACAGTCTTTCTCTGCCTGGAGGCATTCACAAAAAGATTATCCTGGTCTGGGCCCTTTTTGTTACTCTCCTACTTTTGTGGAATATAGTACCAAGGGCAATGAATATCCTTTAAAACCTGAGACCTTATTCTCCCTGTCAATTTACAAAACTCCTTCACCCTACTCTCATTCACACACAAACACAAAACTATTTGGCCTATATATTCTAAATCTAAAGTTAAATGAAAATAAGTTTGCCCTTAAAAGGTCACATCCTCACTCAGGTTAATGGACGTATCTTAAGCTACCAGAAAATTCCACAGCAATCCTAAGATCTAAGTAGACGGAACCAATGTAAACAGCACAGAATATAAAAGATGCCTTTCCCAAAGAGTATTCAGAGAAGGATTATTACTGCAAGATCCACTAGGGGAAGGGGAGAATTCTATAATCAAATGTGTTTTTGAACTCCTAGCTCCCCATTTAAATATTCACGAAGCAGGACAATGTGTCAGAGGTTCTAAGGAGTCGTGCAGCAAAGAAACTGATTTAACTTTATTTTATGGCAGAATCATTCTTCCCTATGTGGCAACCATTAACGGTGAGGGAGCAGAAGGTTAGCTGAGGACAAAGCACCAGCTGACACCCCACAAACCCCTCCCCATCCCCACTCCCGGGTGGGATATGCATGACATTCCTCCAGGAAGCTCCCAACTGTCTTAATGTTAATGCTTTGCTAGAGGGGAAAAACTACCTTAACGTGACAATGGCAAGGTCTCCAGTATCCTGTGAGTCTTTAACATATGAAAGTCCTTTTGAAACCTCCCTTTTCCTCACCTCCCCAGCTCCGAAGTATGTAATTAGTCACCCCGCACAACGTGGGGCAGCAGCTTTCTGCCCACGGGTCCTGACCTGGAGCTTTAATAAAACCACTATTCTGGGGCACCTGGGTGACTCAGTCGTTAAGCATCTGCCTTCTGCTCAGGTCATGATCCCAGGGTCCTGGGATCGAGCCCCACATCCGGCTCCCTGCTCTGTGGGAGGCCTGCTTCTCCCTCTCCCACTCCCCCTGCTTGTGTTCCCTCTCTCACTGTGTCTCTGTCAAATAAATAAGTAAAATCTTTAAAAAACAAAAACAAAAAACCACCATTTTGCACCAAAGAATTTCTTCTTGGTCGTCACCCCACCAAATCTCACCTACATTCCAAAACTACATCAGTTAACGTCAGCTCAAGGGAACACACTTCAAGGAAAGCTGAAACCAATCTCAAGAAACAATAACTAGCTAATATAGAAAAACACAGTCATGCTCTTCACTTTATGGAGGAGGAAAAACATACTCAGAGACCTACTTTCCAAAGCGTCACAGGACTACAACAGTGATACCAGTAAGCCCTTCGAACAAACTTTCCAGAAAATTTTTCTAAATTTGAAAATAAATGCAACCAGCTGAGCTTTTTATTAGAGCTCTGGTCATTTCCACAGGGGTATTTACAAACTAAACAATGGGAATGCCCCTTCTGTGACTCCCTTGGTGGGAGGCACAATGGAACAGGACATCTGCCAGTAACGGAGGAGAAACAAGGTGGGGAGGGAGAGGAAGGGAGAAGAATGCCTCTGGACGGCCAAGTGCAGAAAGGAGAAAAGTTCTTAGTGTCTTCCTGTGTTCTGAAGACTAGCCTGGTTCCAGTTAAAGCACTTGGGTTCCTAACGAGCCCCAATCTACCTAGAGCTCAAAACAACAACAACAGCAAGAAAACAAACAAACAAACAAAACCAAAAACCAGATTAGCCCTAAAAGGAGCAAGGTGATCACAGGTAAGGGCTCATCCACAAGATCCTGCAGAAACAATTCTTTGATTCCAGATGTAGGAGAATCGGGGGTCAAGAGCTAACGACCCCCAGAGAAGTTAAAACCAGCCCATTCTCCTGAAGGACTCCAGAAGTGAGGACATCCAGTATTCCCACTAATGAAAGCAAACCACTTGGAAATTCCCAACCCCGACTCAGGGGATTTGCCCAGAAAGGGGTCAATCCTTGAAGCGTTAAAAAAAGCGGATTTGCTGAACTTGGGGTTCACCCTGTTTTCCAAATGCCGGTGCTGGAGGACAGAAAAAGAGTGTGGAGATCCACACAATCCAATACTCTTCACAGCAGTGCAAGAAGGTGAACCTACAGTTACACACAGCAATGTAGCTGAATCTCAGAAAACACGTTAAAAGAAAGAAGCCCTGAATAATATATTCAGTATGAGTCCATTTATATAAAGTTCCCCCAATAAGGGCAAAACTAAACAACATACTGTTTGGGGGTACGTACCTAAATATAAACCTTTAAAAAAAAAAAAAAGAAAGCCAAGGGATAATGACCACAGAAATCAGGAAAGTGAGATTATTTTTAGGGCAATGCTCCTTTTTCTGTCTGTTCTTCTTAAATACAGGTAATCTGTTTCTTCAGCTGCATGGAGGGTATGTAAGGGTCCATTTTTATTATTACTCATCTTTAATTACACATGTTACACATATGTTTTATATACTGGCTATAAAACAATAACCAGTCATTCTCCTCAAGTCCTTAAAAAACCAAATTTAGAAAATAGACCAGATGAGTCAGAAGAGAATCCTCAACCATGGTCAAGAATGTCCTTGGAATTCAATACATCTTTGCAATTAAAGCAGGAAATTTGTGACATCTTCCCTGTTCCAGAGACCTGGAGGTTGCCAGAAGCAAGTCCCTGGTGGGTTTTTTTGGCGGTTGGTAGTCTAGAGTTTTTCATGTTTGTGAAGAGCCAATGTACAGGACTTCAGAGTGACCCTTCCTGACAATTGCTGAGTGAAGGAGCCCAAGTTTCAGTGAACCACTCAGACAAATGACAAGGGACAGAGAAAAGACAGCATGCCAAATCCTTTGCAAGCTGCACCTGGAGAGTCATATAAAAGGCCTTGACCCCTGTCCCAACTCCCTCCCAGTCTCCAATCATCATCTGACCAATGTCTGAGCTGGGACTGTGTGAGCAGTCTTCAGTTCTGATCTCAGATGTCAAGGCGGGCACAACTCCCAAAACTCTGTGCCTAAAATTCATCCAGCGCAGGAGCCTCAGCCTTAAGACCAAGAGTCTTGGTGTAAACAAGCAGTGGGGGCCCCTGCAGGGTAACAACCAGTATTCACACGGTAAGCTCTTTTGGGTTCAGCCATGTCTCAATCCCGTAGTATCTTCTGCACCAGGACTCAATAACGAACACATAGAGGTACTCAAAAATCTTTTACTTTAAAATAAGTAAGTCAGTGAAGGGTCTAGCGACCTAGCGCCTTTGACTACGCCATGATCTGGAACTGCACCCCACTTGGGACTCCCCGCTTCTCCCTCTTCCCTTCCCCTGCCCCCCGCTTGTGTTCTCTCTCGTGCTTGCGCTCTAATAGATATCTTTAAAAATAAAAAATACATGATTCTACAGTTTAAAAATTATTTTTATTTAAAACTTTTGAAAAAAAACCTCAGGATCATTGAATAAATGAAAGAGACCATCATGAGCAGAGACTATATTTTTAATTACATATTTGAGATGCCATTTATTAACATGCTTAGAAAAGTCCCATACACAGGTTCCAGCAAGACCCATCCTTGACTTGGAATGGTTTCCTGCCACTAATTACAATACTTGTGACTGCTGCTTACAACAGACATTTTTTGGATTTTCTGTACAACTTCTGGGCTTAGATGTGAAATAAGTTATGCTACGGGCCCACTGGGTGCGCTCAATGCTGTTAATTTAAAGTTCAATGTATCAGTGTGCTTTGTTCTCCTTTTGTCTGATATAAAAGTTTAGGTTTCTCCTTGGATTAATCAATAAAAGTTCTTTTATAAATAAACTCTACAGATTTTATAGTCACTCAAGTAATAGGACTTAGCAGGTAAAATGAAAAGTCTATAAGCAATAAACAAAACTTCTACCAAGGGCAGCCCCTCTTAAATAAAGTTTGTGTTTACACTGGACTAAATACCTTTCCTTGCCCAAAGAAAAAATTTGTCTCTCTTACAAACACAAGAGAACTAGAGCAAACAGTTATAGGAAGGACAGCATTCTGATGTGAGAAGAAGCGGGTTCTGAAAGGGCAAGACAAGACAAAAAAGAAACTTATAAAAAGTCTGTTAAGAAGCAAAGTCTCCCATATGTGGATGGAAGTGGATGGAAGCAGCATAATTATTATTATATTCCATGCACAATTTTTTCTCTTATTGCTAGTTGTAGTTGGGTATGAAGTGAACACTTAGCTGGATCAGAAGTGATAGCAGCAAGTTCCTACAAGACCTGGTTACATGATTTCCCCCATACCTTCTGATGTATTTTCTTCACACATGGTCTCCATATTAGAATCAAATTAAGTCCACCCCTCCCTCCAAACATACTTTCCAAAAAGGAAAAAAAAAAAACAAAACCCACAAATGCTTCAAATCCATCCAGCAGATATCTGAGAGAAGGATATTCAAGGTAGGAGGACCTGCACCCCAAGGCAAAGTGCATGCTTAGGGACAGAGAGGTGAACAAGCAGTCTTACTCAGCACATAGTCTGCAGTCAGAGCTGAAGGATGTGCTGATGAACTGATGTGAGGTGTGGGGATAAGAGAGCCATCAGTGAGAAAACCGACATTTTACACCTGAGCAAAAGGAAGACTGGGGCTGTCTTTTGCAAAAATGGGGAGACCGCGGGAAGAGCAAGGTTGGTGGTGGGGGGGAAATCAGGAGTTTGTTTTTTTACATGCTAACTTTGAGATGCCAACTAGACACCTACTTGGAGAAAGCAAGCGGGCAGTCTAGAAACACAGGAGGCCAGAATAAAGATGATGCTTAAAGCTATGTGCCTGGATGAGATTATATGGTGTCTTGTGCAGAGCAGACCCATCTCTTAGACTGCGTGAAGTAAATAACCCATTTCTCCATCGCTTTGAAGACACAGTCTCTTGGGAGTTTCACAAAAGAAAGCAGAATATTCCCTGTGCACTTAGGAGACAGCATAAACAACACATTCCTATGGGTAGGGGCAGATGATCCACGGTGTGTGCACATGTGTGCGGAGCATTTAAACAAAGGTCGTCACCTCAATGCTTAATTAAGGAATATGTTAGATTAACTGCAGTCACTGAGAGGAGGCCAGGCGCCAGAATAACGACAAAGGCCAACAGTGTCATCTCTTTGAAGGGTTCAATACATGAGTAAAAGACACTCAGATGTCACATGGCTCTGGAAATTACTTACTAATGAAGAGGATACCTGGCTAAGAGAAAGGAGAGAGGCAAATCAGAAGGAAAATCCATTTAGTAGCACAAATAGTGACATTTGTTAAAGATGTCAGTTATTTCTACCTTTCCCCTAACCCCACTCTTACAACAATCTGCTCTGCCCACAGCACCAGGCGAGGTAGCCATACCTATGGTATCCCTGTGTAAACTGTTCATCTTACAGTGAAGATGTCACAATCAAACGTGTAATTGAAGTTGTCATTATGTCCAAGTTCCTATTAATTCTGAAAAGAAATACATTCTTTAGTTTTTGATAAAATATAAGGTTGCCAAGAAATTCGGTTCTTGTAAAGTTCCATGAGTTCCAATGTTCACCTATTTCCTGATGCATTTCTTTGACATATTTAGATGGTCTTTTTGGTACTCAAAACAAAGTTTCGCTAGCTGCCTCTTGGCTAGAAGGCATTACCACCAGTTATACACTTGCTGGGAAAGCAGAGGACCAGTAAGACGACGAGCTTCCTTTTATGCAAAAATTACTTATAATTGAAATGTGTAATAATTGGGAGAAGGGTTAAGTAAACCAGGATATATTCAGGTGGAGAACCTACCTTACAGCCAGATCTGAAAGGGGTGCTTAAAATGTAATCAGACTCCAGCAATTCCACTTCTAGGTAAACACAAAAGAATTGACAGCAGGGACTCAGAGAAATATTTGTACACCTATGTACGTTACTGATAATAGCCAAAATGTGGAGGTAACCCAAATGTCTATCGGTAGATGAGTGGGTAAAGAAAATGTGGTCTATCCACGCAACAGAACATGATTCAGCCTTAAAGAGAAAAACCTGACACGTGCTCCGACATGGATGAACCTTGAAGACATCATGCTAGGTGAAATAAGCCAGACAAAAAAGGACAAATATTGTGTGATTCCAAGTATATCAGATAGAGATATCAAATTCATAGTGACAGGGGTGCCTGGGTGGCTCAGTCGGTTAAGCATCCGACTCTTGGTTTTGGCTCAGGTCATGATTTCAGGGTCCTGAGATCAAGCCCCGGGTCGGGCTCTGTGCTCAGCATGAAGTCTACTGAAGACTTGCCCTCTGCCCCTCCCCCGCTTGCTCTCTCTCTCAAATAAATAATCTTTTTTAAAAATTCACAGAAACAGAAAGTAGAGGAGAAGCTAGAATAGAATACAGGGCTGAGGAGAGGGGGTGAAGGGAAGTTATTTAATGGGTACGGAGCTTCTGCTTGGGATGATGAAAATGTTCTGAGCATGGAAAACACTGAGAGTACACAATGCTGTGGATGTAAAACCATCGAACTGTACATTTAAAAATGGCTAAAATGGTCAACTTAATGTTATGTATATTTCACCATGATAAACCATCTGATCAGAGTACAGACAAGCCCTCGTTTCCATAATCGCTGGGCAATGACACCAAGTATGGATGGGAGCAGGATTTCTCCTCTCTCCAAGAGGGAGCAGGACGGTGAGGACACAGGGGAGGCTGGCCCAGGCGAGAAGAGTCACGGTATAAACATGCAGTGGGAGCCCCTGCAGCCCCGGAGCCCCAGCTCCAAGCACCCCAGAGGCAGACGCCGGCAAGCAGCGACAACATTTTGATTAAGCGTCATCATCAGCCAGGTGATTCGTGACAGACAGACTCGGGAGCAAGGCAGCCGAGAACCAGCCTCCCAAGGATAATGTGCAGAAGTACGGACAGTGAGGAAATGCACTGATTGAAAGCTGTAAATCGCCTGCAGAAGTTCAGGTCTGTACTTCCCAGGCTGGTTGAAGCCAAGGTCAGTGAGCTAATAAGCTGGCCAGATCAGCTCAGCTCTAGCAGGCTGTGGATAGTCTGGTTTGATGGACCAAAGGGAAGACTCATGTATGTATGTGCTTCTCTACAGTTCTTTGTGTGAACATATTCTTGGAGTTTCTTCTTCCCCAAAATGTTTGAAGTAGTTCAAAGCAGTCTCGGATGAAGTTTGAAGAAATGTCTTCATGCCAGTCAGAGCAGATAACCGTAGGGAATCGGGACACTGTCAGGAGGACTGCAGTGCAGGCTGAAGGCAGGTCCAGGCCACTAAAAACCTGGGGATTTGGTAAAAAGAGCATTGCCTGGAAAGACCGGTTTGCTCACCACATCAGAGGACCCGACCAAAGGGGCACTTTAGGAAACAGAAGCCACAAATTGGTTCTACTTCACGGACCAAAGTGGTACTTAGGGAGCAAGGGAAAAGGAAATTCAGAGCTCATTTTATTCTGCTATATCTGTTATGCTACAAGTAGACTATAAAGCAGTGAAAAGCCTCACTATAAATACCTTCTCTTTGCCACTCTGTATCATGCCATCCAAGACATCTTACTATTAGAACAGCACAAAACAAGAAATTATTTTTCCCTGCTTGGAGCAAGCTCCTGAGTGTTCAAGGGCCCACCCAAAATATGCCCCTTTGGCATTAGGGTTACTTTGAGAAACAGCAGATGCAAGAGAAGCTCATAAACAGGGAATGTTACCTCCTTTTAAAGGACATTTACATTTATAAAGGAAATATCCATTTTTAAGAGTATCCTGTCTATGCCCCAGGAAGAGAAGGAGGATTCTAAAATCACGAGAAACTCTTAATGGAGAGGGCAGGGACTTAAGTCTGCATAACAAACTGACTCCTGTTTATATGGGTGCTTTTCCTGGTAACTTCCCTTAACGGCGCAGTGGATACACACTCACAAACATGCACAAACACACACAGGCGCACACACCCCTTCTTTTCTTTTTTTTAAGATTTATTTTGGAGAGGGAGAGACTGAGAGCAAGCACACACATGGGGGGGGGCATGGGGTAGAGGGAAAGAATCTCAAGCAGACTCCCCGCTGAGCCTGGAGCCCAACATGGGGACATGGGGGTCAATCCTACAACCCTGAGATCATGACCCAAGCTGAAATCAAGAGTCGGATGCTTAACCAACTGAGCTACCCAGGCGCCACCCCCCCCCTTTCTTTTCTTTTTAGCTGAAGATAGCATTTATGGTGGCAGCTTAGGCCACCTCAAGGAGCTCCTCATTCTCCATGTATATTTTCCATGTATACATGTTAATGAACTTGGTTTTTCTCTTGTTAACCTGTCTTTTATTACAGGGGTCTCAGGCAAGAACTCAAAAGGAGAGAAAATTATTTTTCCTCCCTCACAATGCTATATATTATCATGAGATACCCATCCAAAAAGGTATTATGTTAAAAATGACATTATCAGAAACACATCAATAGAGGTCACATCAAACCCTAAAGTTCAACTTCAGAATAATTTGGGTCACACTAATATTTCAAAGGTGAATTTAGAAAGACCGGATTATAATGAAAATGTTGGGAAGAATTTAATGTAAAAATCACAGACACTATAAATAACATAAAAGCTAAACACAAGATTACAAACAATCTGATCGTGTGAGCATTCCAGAACAAGCTCATGGCACAAGCAGTAACTCAAAAGAAAAGAATTTCTCCAACAAACAAAGCAGCCCTTCAAGAAAAAGGTACAAGACTCTCATGATTAATTTTCTGAATCATTAACTGCTTTGCAAAGATTACAATAAAGTACATTTTAGGCTAAAAACTGAATTCTGGCTGGCTGGTTGTACCTTTCTGAGCTTCTTCTCCAGCAGGAAGGAAGCGTGTGAACCTCAGCCAAGGTTCAAGACAGCTCTCAGCTGAAGGACAGCTGACAAGTAGAGGGACTGTTACATGAGACTCACAAAACATTCAGTCAAAGGAAAGGAACTAAAAATGGGGTTACCATCTCCCTGTAATACTTAAAAAGATGATACCATTTGTGAAACGTATTTATCTTTGGCTCCATGACGGATAAAATGAATTAACGGGGGGCCAAACCTTGGACAGGTGCTATGGGGAAAGTTATCTAGAAAGCAGAGCAAAGTTATCCCTTCCCTGGAAAAAGTCAGACTTTACTTCGAAACATTCATCAATATACATCAATCAAACCATTATGGAGTACGGACTTAGGAAGTTGGTGAACAAAGTGTCAGTTTAGCTGGAACTGTGAGGTTCTTAAGAACTTACAAGGGAGAAGTCACAAAGGCCTAATTCCTGCGCTTCCTAACAGAGGCAGGGAACAATGAAGTGACAAATTCCTAAGGTGAGAGATCATTCTTTTATCCAACAGATTCATGCACTTCCATAGAGACCATAACATCTTTAATTTCCTGGAGACACCGTACTTGGAAAGGAATGTTGGTGTCATCAGGAAAAACACTGTTCAGAAACTATCTTGCTTTTCCTGAAGTTGTCTGACTTCAGAGTTCATACAGAGGCATTACTACCAAACTGTGTGGGCAGGAGGAAAGGCCAACGCGAGTCTGGCTCTACCAAACTTTGCCATGACCTTCACTAATGCAGAAGGACCAGGAGTTCCCTAAACGTCCACACACCCCAGAAGGCTCGGAAAAAGAAAGAGACAGCAGTAATCCCACTGTTCACATCACAACACTGTCTTAGAGGCTTTTATTTTATTTTTTTAAAGATTTATTTATTTGAGGGTTAGGGCAGAGGAGAAGAGGGAAAGAATGTGAAGCAGACTCCATCCTGAGCATGGTGCCTGGCACAGGGCTCAATCTCACGACTCTGAGATCATGGCTTAACCGACTGAGCCACCCAGCGCTCCTGCCTTAGAGTTTTAATAGGGTTTATTTTAATATGTTTCCAACCTGCTTTACGGAGGGTTGGCTCACTTGATCACTGTGACACTCAAGGCCTCCATGGGGCCGATGCTCCCATTTGCACACCAGAGCTTAATCCAAGGGTCTAAGTAACTTGCCTAAACTTGGACAGAATTAGACCTAGAAACCAGTTCTCTGGATTCTATGTCCTATGTTTTCTCAACTAGCCAACATCTGAATTCACTTCCAATGAAGAGGGGACCTTCCTAAAATATCAATGAAACTGCATATATGCACAATACTCTTAGCATTCTTTCAGAGGAAAACCCTGCATTCTTGAGGCTTCGTTTTTCGTGTCTGGTGTTACGCACAGATTATCCCTAAAACTAGAAGGGCCAAACTATGGAGAGCCTATTACGTGATAAAGTGCTAGTTCAGTGCCAGGTCTTTTTTTGTTTTTTGGGGTTTTTCTGGTTCGTGGTTGGCTGGCTGATTAATTCTAAGGCCAGGAGAGCTGGACTCTCATTTAGTTCCTGACTTATTTTGTTGTCTTAAATTCTTTACTCTTCTTTGAGATTCTGAGGAGACCTTCCTCTTCCAAAGGGATATCAAATACAACTAGTATTAACGAAATAAGATCTCTTGGGGCCTTAAGTGATGTGGCATAAAAGAATCTGATATTTTAACTAATTGCACTGTTGAGAACCCACTGAACACCCACCATGTGTTCATGATGGAAGTAACTCTATGTGACAAATATGCCCTTCTAAAAGCTCAACATCATGGGAAGACAAAATAAAAACAAGGAACACAAAACACTGATTTATTGAAGATCTGTTCCTATAATGGCAGTAGTATAAGGTGAGACAATAGAAACTATATGTGGGGGCGCCTGGCTGGCTCAGTCGGTAGAACATGCAGCTCTTGATCTTGGGGTCGTGAATTCAAGCCCCACATTGGGTATAGACCCTACTTTAAAAAAGAAAAAAAAAGAAAGAAACTACATGTGTTCATGAGAACAGAAGTACTAGAAACTAAAAACAATTTTAAATGCTGTTTCTTCTGATAATAAAAGTAATACTCACTTGTTAAAAAAAAAAGCAAAAACAGGAAAGTATAAAGAAAAAATAGAGAGCCCCTATAATCCCATTACCCAGGTATGAGATAACTGCTATTACCATTATGTTGAATTATTCTCACAGACTTTTTCCTATGCTTCTCTTCCCCAGAATGTTTCTCAAAATGTGGTCCCCAGACTAATATCATCAGTCTCTGGTAACCTGTTAGAAAAGCAAATTCTCAGACCCCAACCCAGACCTACTGAAAAAGAAATTCTATGGGTGGGACTGGCAATCTGCATTTTAACAAGCCTTCCAGATGATTCTCATGTGTGCAAAGTTTGAGAACCACTAACATATTCTATACACACTACATACCTTCCCCCCTTCCAAAAATGGGGTCACGGTGTACATACTGTATAAAATTATAAATTCATATTGGGCACCAAGCTTACATTTTGGAAATTACCTAAATATTGCATGAATACAATATGCCTGAATACCTTCGCCAGGGAGAAGAGTATCACAAAATGCTCCATATAACAAAGGCAATTAAACACCAGAGTCAGCCAGATTAAAACATTGATGGCTGAATAAATAAGTCATTTAGCAATGTGGGGACCTAACAAAATCCGTATCTAGAAATCCCTGAGTGGTTACATAAGGTTTTTAGATCTTCTTCGAAAAAAAAAAAAACAGGGACCATCCACCTTAGCTTCTCTATCTTGTCCATGAATCTATTTGGGGGGTTACTTAGACGCTTGCTTTTGCTATCCAACATGCCGGTGCCAGCAAACGGCTTCCTGACCGAACTGCACACACTGGGGCACTCACCCAAACGCTCCTGCACGTGCCACCCCCGCCCCACCACAGCAGACCACTTCTGCACACATCTCAGACAAGCAACGCAAGCTCTGCCTGGAAGCCTGCATACAGGCCAGGGGCCTTGACTCTGATAACGGAGTCCAAGCAAGGAGGAAGTCCATGAGGACAGAAAGAGAAGAAAACTAGCGTGAATAGCAGCACCGACATCCCATGGAGAGGGCGCTTAACGTTGACCAATTATTTCTCCAGCTCTGGAATACATACCTTTTGAAAATCCTTGCCAGCCCCAGGGAAACCACAACAGCATAAATCAGAGGAAAAAGTCGGGCTTTTTATTTGCTCAAGGTTATCCAAAAAGCTTAACTGGGGGAAAAAATCAATTCATGGTAAAATAACAATATCTCAAATATACCATTGTTCCTTTATACAAGAGAAAAGCTTTGTGACCTTGGGCACGCTGGTGAACTTTTCTGGGTCTTCTATGAGTGACATGACTGCAGAAGATGGCTTTACGTGACAGCCAAGGAAACCCCAGAAAGTACAGGTACAATAAGATTTTACAGCATCTGTAAAGGATTTATTGACTAGCGATCTCTCCTCTCAACAACAAAGACAAGAGTACATTCCAGCTGCATTCTTCTTTGTTAGAAACTTCACAAGCAGAGCTAGACACCGCAGAGCAGGCACAGGATGAAAGGCACCATGGGGGAAAGAGTTCGGGTGCAGATGGGAGCCTGCGCGGCCGGCCCGAGCGCCGCTGATCTCGCCACTTCCCAGCTAGGGGACTCAAGCAAACTACCTAACTCCGCTGAGCCTCAATCCCATCTAGAAAATGCGATTCACAGGGCTTTATGATGATTAAGTAAAGCACAGAGAACAAGTTTTGTCTATACGTTGTAGCTATTAATAATAATACGAATAGTAATATGGAATGCTCTACTAAAGAGGCAGGAGCATAAGAGGTGGCTATGGTCTGGAGACACCTGCCTGACCTGGGGGTCGCCAAGAGGCAGACAACAGATTGAGTCCGTCAAGTGGGCATGCTAGTCCTAAATCCTAGCAGAGACTACCTGCCATACTTCTGACGGCGGCAGTTACCTTTCAAGGGGCAACTTTTGAACCCACAACTAGAAGTCAAAGGCAAAGTAGCTCTGAGGAAAGACTCAAGGCTATGGGTCAGGAGAGGATCTGGGTTCAAGCTGGAATACCTCCACTTCTGAGCTATATAGCTTCCAACAAATTACTTAGGCTGAGATTTACGGCCCTCTTGTCATGAAATGATGTGCTTTATCTACCCTACAAGACTGCTATAAACCTAGCACAAGAAAGAGCCACATAACAAGTGATCAACAGAAGTCAGTAATAATGGTTAAGTCTTAAAAAGCATTTAAATACTTCAAATAAAAGCTCCAGTTAAGGCATGATGTCGGCTGAAGGAAGACAAACAATCAGATCCTCCAACATTTTTCTACTTTGATGCAGGAAGTGGGGAGTGTGTACCAGGAGGGGGAAAGCAGCCTGGAAATGGAGAGATGACCCAGGGGATGGACAGAGGTGCTCACCAGACCCAGGCCAAACCACAGAACTCACAGCTTTGCTCAGAAGCTATCCTCCTTGAAAACAAACACTATAGGGGCGCCTGGGTGGCTCAGTCATTAAGTGTCTGCCTTCGGCTCAGGTCATGGTCCCAGGGTCCTGGGATCGAGCCCCACATCGGGCTCCTTGCTCCGCGGGAAGCCTGCTTCTCCCTCTCCCACGCCCCCTGCTTGTGTTCCCCCTCTCGCTGTGTCTCTGTCAAATAAATTTAAAAAAAAAAAAAATCTTTAAACAAACAAACACTGTGCCACAAAGTATTGTGTGTGGGTGGGTTATGAAAACGGCTTTGTTTCTTCTCTTAAAGTTTTTGTCTTAATTGCAGACTCTGTTTCCTTAGAAAGCAACCATCTCACCCGTATTAATAGTAACAACAATTTAATAATATGAGAATCTGTGTGCCGGGCCCAAATTAATGACAGCATCACCTCCCCTAACAAGTCGCTAGGAAAATACCACAGGACATACACCTTTCCTCATGAACGTTTTCCCCATCCATAATTTGGCTGTTCTTCCTACCATGAGGGGTTGCAACACAATGATGAGTTTCATTCACAGGAAGCTCTGTTATCTGACTCTTCAATAAAAGCTTATTTTTCCGTGGCTGCTGTTACTGCCCTAGATGAACGTCGTCTGCAGTCTCCAGTAGCAACCCCTCGTAATGCAAGTGCAACACTTGGGTGGAAGAATGATGACGGGCCACAGGGAGGACTGCTTCAAAAGAATGACACAAAGCTGAAGGAAGGGATGGAACCGTCATCCTGGGCCCTTGCTCTGAAAGTAAAACCATGTTTATAATCCGTTTTATGTGAAAACGATGAAGAGTTCTGCTTTCGACTCAGAGCAGATACTTCCTGGAACTAATCACAGGAAAAAAAAAGGAAGAGAAGAAATTTAGACTCTTCTTCTTAAGACAGTAATTCAGTCAGGTTTTCCAACCTGGTGTCTTACCCCTGGATATTTTATTTTATTTTTTAAAGATTTGGGTTTTTTTCCATTTGAGAGAGAGAGAGCAAGCACAAGCAGGGAGGAGAAGAGAGCAGGCTTCCCGCTGAGCAGGGAGCCTGATGTGGGACTCGATCCCAGGACCCTGGGATCATGACCTGAGCCAGAGACAGACACTGAACTGAATGAGCGACCCGGGTGCCCCGATTTTATTTTATTTTTTAATATGCCCTTTTAACTTGATGATGTGGATAATGAATTGTATCTTCCCCCTGGTTAGGGGGAAATGGGTAGTTTTTTTAACCCCACAGGAAATACCTTCAGGTTTCTTGCAATCTAGCTAACTCTTCTCCTACAAAGCAGACTTCTAAGGAAATGACAATCAATGAAATCAACAGCTTCACAAATGGTAAAACCTCACCAACGACCTGCTTAAAATTCTGCTTCAAGTTCCAAAAACATCTTCAGTGGTATTTATGTTCTCATACCTCACACAGGAGAACACAGCAGGATGTGCGCTATGATACGGTCAAACAGGAGAGAGTCTATGAAACTTTAGGTCCATCCCCAGAAAGGAGCATTAGCTAATCTATATTAGCTTTATTGAGAGCCGTGCAAACGTGCATCAATGACTATACTAAAGAGTGGTTGGTGTATTTACACTGATTCACCAAGGAGGAGCAAGTTAAAAGTAAGACAAGAGGTTGATACCCAATCCGTAACAACTCTACGTGGACACGATGAATCACTACTTGAAATTTTTATGCCAAATCTTCATTCTACCTTTTCTTCAGACCACATCAAATTTAGAAAACAAAACAAAAATAAAACCATCTGGGCAGCTTCACGCTGCCTGGTTTCACTGATGAAAACCACAATGAACCCTTCAAATAAACAGCATTATTGTTGGCTTTCTGGTTACCACGTACCTGTTCTGCGCCCCTCCCCCACTCTAGTGCCCGGCAAGTAATCTAACCACGAAAGCACCTTAAGTAACTGTTCATTTTTTTTTTATTAATATAGTTTAAATAAGCAAAATAAAAGAAATAAAAAGTTGGGGCCAAGCAAAATACACACTCAGCCTAAATTCTCCAGGATTCTTGGAATAAAGAAAATAATGAAATAAATGGGAGCAAAAATGGAGCAGAAATCAGAATGACCAAACCAGCGATTTATATTTTAAAGTTTACTGTTTTCTTGCATGGGGGTGGGGGGGAATACTGTGCACATTTCCAGAGGGAATGACTTTAGAAAATTGTGTTTGTAGGTACTGGTGAAATATAAACTCCCAACACAGAAGCAACAGAGTTTCCTTGATCCATTTTTACCTTCAACACAAAGCATTAAAAACGCCTTTCTTCAATCCAACGGGAATTTTCAACCAGTTCAACCTGCCCAGCTCCTGACTAAAAACCCAGCGCAGCGGCTTTATAACCATTTATCTCAGTCAGCTCCTGGGGTGCCTTTCAGATCTATGCTTTAGTTGGACTTTTATCTTATTACAATGCAATGTAACTATGGAAACATAAGATTTAGAGTTACACTTTCTCTTATAAACAAAGAGAGCTGCTTTTTATAACTCAAGTCCATGTAAATTGTGTCATTTAGGGTCGATTTTATTTTATTTTTTTAGCATTTAAAAGGAAAAGAATAAAAAGAGCAGAAACATTTCTATAAAATCCAGGGCAGATTTTCTTTGCAATTACAAAGGAGGCCATATTTCGGTCACCGCTGCCTGATGGCCAGAGGGCACTGGACTTACCCAAATCCTGAAGCACCCCTAGTGGGGTCAGGTCCAGAGCCGAGGGCCCAGGCTTACAGCGCCCGCTGGCTTGCCGGTGGGCCTGGGAGAAACCTACACTAGCTGCTCATCGGAGACTAAAAAGGCCCAACACTCCTTAGTTGGGAACTTTGAACTCTCCCTGAACCACACACTTCCACAGCTAGAAAGCCAAACGAAATCTTCTGGCAGGTGTATTCTAATATCATAAACACAGGCTCCCCAGTAAGGTCATAATAAAAAGACAACGTCTAAAAATAATACTCTCTTGGCACGCCTGGGTGGCTCAGTCGTTAAGCGTCTGCCTTCGGCTCAGGTCATGGTCCCAGGGTCCTGGGATCGAGCCCCGCATCGGGCTCCCTGCTCGGCGGGAAGCCTGCTGCTCCCTCTCCCACTCCCCCTGCTTGCGTTCCCTCTCTCGCTGTGTCTCTCTCTGTCAAATATATAAATAAAATCTTAAAAAAAATAAAATAAAAATGATACTCTCTTTAAGTTAACTCTACCCCCAAGGTAGGGTTCGAACTTACAACCCCAAGATCAAGAACCACATGCTCTACCAACTGAGCCAGCCAGGCGCCCCTAAAAATAATACTCCTGCGCTAACTGCAGGTCACAAATATGGCTGCTGTCCAATGGAGAATGTGACTGACTTTTTTTTTTAAGCAAAACACAAATTTAAACAGTGGTCTCAATATGGATTAGGATGAGGATTAGGATCCCTCACCTTGCAGGCAGGTAGATCCCATATTGGCTTATTAGCTGCAACATGGGAAGCAAGTTTCTTTACACCTGGACCTTCAGGCTTCTTAATACTCTAAGGGTACCAGCGACTTGACTGTCACCTTTACCATTTACCTGGTGGGAGACAGAGGGCGTTAAGAGACCAACAAGGTGGTTCTCTCTCTGGGAGGCGGGGCTGCGGCTATCTTCTCTTTTCTGCATATTATTGAAATATATATAGGGGCGCCTGGGTGGCTCAGTCAGTTGGGTGTCTGTCTTCAGCTCAGGTCATGATCCCGGGGTCCTGGGATCCAGCCCCACATCCTCAGGCTCCCTGCTCAGAGTGGAGGCCTGCTTCTCCCTCTCCCTCTGCCCCTCCCCCTGCTCACTCTCTCTCCTTCTCTCTCTCTCCTAAATAATCTTAAAAAAAAAAAAACATTTGGGGCGCCTGGGTGGCTCAGTTGGTTAAGCGACTGCCTTCGGCTCAGGTCATGATCCTGGAGTCCCGGGATTGAGTCCCGCATCGGGCTCCCTGCTCAGCAGGGAGTCTGCTTCTCCCTCTGACCCTCCCCCCTCTCATGCTCTAGCTCATTCTTTCTCTCAAATAAATAAATAAAATATTTTAAAAAAATTAAAAAAAAAGAAACATTTGTAATTTTTTTGTCTGTGCTTTTCTATGGTTCTCAAATTTTCTACAATGAACCCCATTTTAATGCCTTAGTAATCTTTTCTTTTAAATTGGTCCCTCTCCTGAAAGCACATCACAGATTCTAAAGAAACATTTATTCTTTTGAGAAAATAAATGGTCCCTGCATAACCTCCTTCTGTCCTTGGCAGATAAAATTCCTGCTAAGGATAGCCAGCTTGAGGCCCAAGGCAGTAGGATGCAGAAAAGCCTCAAGCCCCCAGGGGCTTGGTGAGGGGAATTCAGTGCCACTGACCCCGGCTCAGCTCCAACTCTGTAGGCGGGGAAGGGGGTGCAGAAAAACCTGAGCAGACCATCCTGCAGGCTGCTGAGCTGGGTCCTCTCTGCAGCCCTGAGGAAAGAAAGAAATGCATCTAGTATTCTGTCCTCACCAAGCGATCAGAAGCTCAGAATTCGGGGGTCAGGCCTGTGTACAGTATTTCTTTTAAAGCACCCATGTGATTTTCAACATGTAGCTGGTGTTGAGAATTACTACCCTAGCAGGTCCATGAACCTCTACTCACCAATTGCCCAAAGGAAAGGGAATTTCAACTCTCTCAAAATTAGAGGCTCTCCCCCTCATCTGTAAATGTCATGGAGGGGAAGGGAGGAGAGGCAGAAGACCACCCTTGACAGTTTTAGAAGACTGTATCTTGTAAACAAAAATTTGTATCTTCTTAGATTTATACAGGTGTGTATAAAAAAGCAGGTTCACTGCAAAAATTCAAAAGCCGATTTAAACGACGCTGATTACAACGCTGATTAGTATACATGAGGCTTTAAAAAAGGTAAATTACTCATTTTTTTAACATTTATTTATTTATTTATTTATTTATTTATTTTTAGGCAGAGAGAGACAGTCCCAGCAGGGGAGGAGGAAAGGGAGAGAGAGAATCTCCAGCAGACTCCCTGCTGAGCACGGAGCCCTGGAGCCCCACTCGGGGCTTGATCCCAGGACCCTGAGATCATGACCTGCGCCAAAACCAAGAGTCGGACGCTTAACCGACTGAGCCACTCAGGCACCCCAAGATAAATTACTTATTTCCAACATTGCCCTAAACTTGCAGTAAGGCAGTTGAGGTGTCTCTCTCTGCCCTCAACTCCCCCTCCCCCACGCCCCACAAGCCTCCTATCTTTGAGATAACGTATGCAACATCCTATGCGCCTTAGTCCCAAGCAGTGTTGTAAGAAGAAAAAGGAAGTACAAGGAGTTGCAGGCACTATTTGCCATGCCTAGTGCTGAATACTTGACACAGATTGTTTCATTTACTCACAGTAATCCTATAATGTAGCTACTATTACCCTAGTTCATAGATGAGGCTCAGGGAAGTGAACAAACATCCCCAAAGTCAGCAATCAACAATCTGAACTGTCTGTATCACAAGTAAAATTATAATGTTAACACATTATTTGCAAAAGTCTATCATTCATTTTGACCAGCATAATGGGATTTCTAGGAAACAGAGTTACGTGTGTGTTTATGTGTTTGCATCCCCTCAGAAAAAAAATGGGCAGTGGCAACCAGAAAATTCCAACTTTCTAGAGGAAAGGAAAAGGGAGTCTGAATTCAGCCTTGGCTACCAACAACCGATAGTGGAGAACAGGAACTGGAAGGCTCTGGTAATTCCAAGAGCTATTATTACTGGCTGGTCCTAAATCCAAGAGAAAGCATACTATCAATACGGATTACATTGTGACCTTAGGGACGTGAGCAGTGACCTCTATTTCACTCCTTTATCCCCTATAGATATTTTTCTTTGTAACTGTTGAGCATTACTTACAAGAGGTTATGCCATAGCCCTGAAGACACAGTATGTCTAATTGTGTTGTTTGGAAAAAGTGACAAAAGATATCTTCAAGGGCGCCTGGGTGGCTCAGTCGGTTAAGCGTCTGCCTTCAGCTCAGGTCATGATCCCGGAGTCCCGGGATCGATCCCACACTGGGTCCCCTGCTCAGCGGGGAGTCTGCTTCTTCCTCTCCCTCTGCCCCCCCGCCCCCCCATGCTCTCCCTCTCTCTCAAATAAATTTTTTTAAAAAGATTTTATTTATTTATTTGACAGAGAAAGTGAGAGAGCACAAGCAGGGGGAGCAGGAGAAGGAGAGAGAGAGAAGCAGGCTCCCGGCCAAGCAGGGAGCCCGATGTGGGCCTCGATCCCAGGACCCTGGGATCATGACCTGAGCCAAAGGCAGATGCTAAACGACTGAGCCACCCAGGCGCCCCCCCCCAAAGGTGCCTTTTAATGGAGAAAGAACTGGAGTGACTTGGTCAGGCTTCTGATAAAGTGAAATCGTAGAATTCAAGAGATGGACATCGGCACCTCAAGTGTCAATATTCATCCATTAGTTGTGCAATGTGAGAACGGACAATCTGCTTTTACACAGACTACAATCCAATTAAAAATTAGAAAGCACAGTGCCTGACACATAGTAGGTGTTCAACAAAGACCTGTTGAATGAAGGAGGGAAGGAAGGAATGATAATGAAGCAAGCATACAAACATGGAAAAGTAACACAAAATGCGATCGATGCAATACGGCAGGAAGTGCTCCTGGATTCTGGAGGGTGCAGTCACTGCTCCCAGAGTAGTAAGAAATCACACAAGTCTTCAAGAAGAGGGTCTATATATGCTGGTCCTGAAAGATGAGGAAATTTGTCAGTCTACCCTTTCACCTAATGAAAAATAGTTTATTATATTATGGCAGCCTTGAAACACATGCTTGTGACTTGATCTAAAACAAACTTCATGCAAAGAATAAAGAAACATTAACTTTTAAGTATCCTTTCCCCCTGGAAATTTGGCAACTAAATCTCAATGAAATGTCCCAAACTAGTATCTCAGTTTTCTGAGCTATAATGGATTCAGTATGGTTCTTTAAGGAAAAAAATCTCTTTCCTCCAACCTTTTACCATATGTAGGTTTTCCTTGAGTCATTATCTTGAAACTTAAAAGTCCTTAGAACTTAACTCCCTTGGAGGCTAACCTTACCCAGCAAAGAAAGGGTAGTGTTTTTATACATGGGATATACTCGGTTAATTTTTATTTGCCCATTCTGTTAAAAAGAAAACAAATAAAAAACAGTTCAGTGTAGTCAATCACTCTCATGAAATTTTTATAGCCCTGCATGTCAAAAACCCCATGATGATAAAAATAAGAGTCATTTAACTCTATTATATATGCAACTGCTATGCAAGCAAGTTGGCGCAAATTCCTTCTTCTTTATTTGTGCCAATAGAATAAAAATTCAAAGAGAAGCCAATTTAAATCTTGGAAAAACTCTAAGGTGCTCCGGGATCTCCCTTCCCCCCCTTCCCGAGCATCTGCTACATATTAACAACACTAAAACAACAGAACACATCTATAAACAATATTTCCTGCAAGGAAGACAGAAGACATTCTGGTGCATATCTTAGTAACAGATGTTTTAGTATATCTGAAATCCAATATCCAGCAAAGCAATGATATACTTCATTGTAATATAACAAAGAAACATTAAGTTATATCTGATTTGTTTTTATTTATAATAGCTCCTCAAGGCCATTCCAGCTCAAGCTTACTTTTCAGCCCTCTTACTGTCACTGAACACAATCTTCTTTAGAGGCTAAGAGTCTAACCATTTGAAATGGAAATGAAGTCTCACAAAGGCTGTACTGGAAGGCTATATACACTCACAGGATCACAGAGTACTGCAATGATCCAGTCCAATCTCACTTCTCATGTATGTAACTCGTCCAGGTC
Organism: Zalophus californianus; assembly: GCF_009762305.2. NCBI lineage: Eukaryota > Metazoa > Chordata > Mammalia > Carnivora > Otariidae > Zalophus > Zalophus californianus. The sequence goes on from NC_045601.1 coordinate 136,679,568, forward strand.
ATAATGGCTAGTCAATAGCAAACGGGCTTTCCAACTGTAACACATACACACGCATACAATGACTATTCCCAACCAGAGCTTTCCTGCAGGGGACACAGTGATTTCTTTCTTTCTTTAAGATTTTATTTATTTATTTGAGAGAGAGAGCGAAAGAGATCACAGAGGGAGAGGGAGAGGGAGAGGGAGAAGCAGACTCACTGTTGAGTGGAGAGCCCAATGAGGGGCTCGATCCCAGGACCCTGAGATCATGACCTGAGCCGAAGGCAGACACCTAACTGACTGAGCCACCCAGGCGCCCCCCACAGTGATTTCTGTTCAACAAAGAACTCCTGACTAAAACACAGAGCTTGAGTTTTTTTAGTTTCTTCATGGAGGACAGGCAAGGAAAAAAAAAATACATGGCTCATGGTCACAGTTGTTCCTCTATGCTTTCAAATATTTTGTTACAGTTTTGTGTTTATTTCAAATAGGGGTTTAAGAGGGGCGTCTGGGTAGCTTGTTGGTTAAGCATCCGACTCTTGGTTTTGGCTCAGGTTATGATCTCAGGGACGTGAGATCAAGCCCCACATCAGGCTCCACACTGGGTGTGGAGCCTGCTTAAGATTCTCTGTCTCCTTCTCCCTCTCCCACCCACCCCTAAGAAAAATGAATAAAATAAAAATAAAAAAATAAAAGGGGTTAAAAATTGGGGCACCTCACTCAGTAGAGAGCACAACTCTTGATCTCCAGGTCCTAAGTACAGGCCCACGTTGGCCATAGAACTTACTTAAAAGTTAAAAAAAAAATTTTTTTTTTTTAAGTTCAGGTGAATTATCTGGTGGGTTGGTGTGACATATGTATTCATGGTGAGAACCGCTCATCATAAAGTAATAGCGACATTTATTATTCGCTTCCGTAGTAGGCATTCTCCTAGACTGAGTAACTGCTGTTTGGCTTGGCTGTGGTACAGTAGCAGTAACAGCAGTGGTAATAATTAATAAGGACAATAATAACAAAAATCCACATGACTGAACTCAGTGTGCCCAGCACTGTTCTAAGAACACTACATGGTTTACTCCTTTCATCTTTCAGCTCTAAGGTCTTATATTCTCATTCGTAAATGAGGAAATTGAAGAGGTTATGTAGTTGGTACGTGATGAACCAGGGAGAGGTCTTCAGCATTTTGCCTAGACCAACTGGAGTGAACACTGGAACAAAAAACAGAGAGGAAATGCGCTGTTGAGTATTTTTTAGTAAAAAGTTCAAAGTCCTGTTACTAGCACCATCTGGAGCAGTGCTCCTGACACATGAATATTTATGCAGATTACCTGGGAATCTTCTTAAAATACAGATTTCAATCCACTAAATCTTGGGAGGGGACTGGGATTCTGCATTTCTAACAAGCTCCGAGGGAATGCTTCTGCTGGTGGTCCACAAACCACACTGAGTAACAGGGAATTAGCATGCAAATTATTCATTAAGGATAAAGAGTTACTGTTTCACTGACTTTACATATGGGAGGAAAATACTGTGAGTGAACCTACAGATTCAACCTAACGAGGGGTCAAAAATCCATCCCAAGAAAAGCATGCTTTGTCTGCAATCACTGTTTCTCTCCTCTTCCAAGATGCACCAGCAGAATTAAGCAAGAACTTCCAAAGCCCCTTACCAGACACAACTGATGGGTTTTCAGGAGCAGCTCTCACCAGAGGGGCGTATGGAAACTACAGCTGAAGGCAGGACTTGGGAGTGATGGCTGCGTAATTAACTTGATGTAAAAACAGGAGTATTTGCATTTCAAGTCCTGTAAGTTTTTTCCCTATAACAAGAATTCCTGAAGTTAGCAGTTTTTTATGACAAACTTTTTTAATTGGTTAGGATTAACATATGTGATTCTAAATCATCAAAGAAGCTTTAATTGGTCTGTGAAGGATGGAATGCATTATGCTACCCAAATATATTACTCTCCTAAAACCCATTAAGAAGTTGGTTTGCTCTCATTTAGATTTGGAATAGCCTTGGTTCCATGAACTCTGGTCTCATTATATTAATGAAAGAGAAGTCAAGGACATTCATATCTCAAATCAAACATCTTGACCTTCTGGTGAAATTAATTACCTAACAACATCTCAGCTGTTTATTAAAGGCTTAACTGTGCCTCACCAGCACTACTAAATTCATATGCTGACATCCCAAACCCCTGTGCCTCAGAACATGACTAGATTTGGAGACAGGGGTCTTTAAAGAGGTAATGACATGAAAATGAAGTCATTAGGATGGACCCTAATCCAACATGCTGGTATCCTTATAACAAAGAGATTAGGACACAGACATGCACAGAGGAATGACCCTACCCACGCCTGAAGTTCAGACTTCTAGGACTGTAAGAAAAAAAGTTCTGTTATTTAAACCCCATGTCTATGATATTTTATTACGGCAGTCCTAGCAAACAAATACTTGAGCTTTTTGCTTTGATTCTCAATAAAGAGTGAAATACAGCAGAAACTCGCTCTACATATGATTCAGAAAAAGGGCTGTACATGCTATTCATTATGTACATTATTATTGGAAACACTGGGGCATGGGGACGCCAATGGTCAGAACTAGAAGGCCTCCCCACAAATACCAAATTACTTGTTCTCTTCATACTCAACAATATTCTCTACCAACATACATTTTGGTGCTGTTTAATTATCTGTACAATCTTCAAATTTGAGCCCCACCCCATCTCTAAAATGGGTACTCATCTCATAAAAATTGTTGTCAGGATTAAATGAGATATTTCAGACCAGACACTGGCTGACCAGTTCCTCCAGCACATACTGGACGCCTCACAGTCCCAGTTCTGAGATGAATCAAACACAATCAAAGCCCTTCTCTGTTATGGACTGGCTCCAGCAGCTGAACAGTACATGAACGAAGCAGAGTAAGGCAGGGAATCATAAAAATGGACACTTGTATTTTTAAACATGTTGATGTTCCTTTAAATCGTATAAAAGGGGGAGCCTGGGTGGCTCAGTCCGTTAGACACCTGCCTTCGACTCAGGTCATGATCCCAGGGTCCTGGGATCGAGTCCCACATCGGGCTCCTTGCTCAGCCCTCTGCCTGCCGCTCCCCCTGCTTGTGCTCTCTCTCTCTCTCAGACAAATAAATAAAATAAATAAAATAAATAAAAAACAAACCTTTAAAAGTCAATCAATCATACAAAAGTTCACTCATTCTCCAATCTGTAGATGTGAGGCAAAGACCATTGCTTTGAGAACGATCTGCTGAATGGAGTTCTGTGTAAACCACACCGTGGTGCAGCATCAGTTTTTGGTTTCTGTTTCTTTAAAGAGCATCAAGAACTAAAAGATCTTTGACAAACCAGGTGCAGAAGCCTCCTCTACTTTTATAATCCCCTCCTTCCTGTACTTAATTCCGCCGCAGAATTTGTTAGCACAGTGGTTCTCAAACGTACACGTTTTGCAATCACCTGGAAACACAGATTTCTGGCGCATCCCCCCAGAGTTTCTGATTCAGCAGGTGGGGCCCAGGACTCTGCATTTTTAACAAGGTCTCAGAGGGTACTGATGTTGCGGATCTGGAAACCATACTTTGAGAACTCACCTTCATGGATTCTTTCATAGGAAGTGCATCTTTCTGCATTATATTTCATCAATTTACATAATATTTCACTGAATCCCATACTTTAAAAACAAATATTGCTGATGCCTGGTGGCTTACTACCCCACAGGGAGGGGTAGAAGTGCTTGAGCATCCAACTGCGATGTCTTGGACACTCGACCCACTGTGGCCACCGTGTTACAGAAAGGCAGAGACCACCAGTTAACACAGTGAGTTTGGTAAAATGGACACCAGTTCAGAAAACTTCAACTATACTAAGTTGATGTTTATCACTTTCCTGCATCCACCTTCAACACAGAGGACAAAAGAATCATGAACTGGAAATATATGCTTTTTGAATCATCACATACTTATTAAAGATTTTTCTCACTACTTGGCATCCCAGGCTATAACTACATTAGTATACAGGGTGATTGATTGTGCTTTAATTTGTAGGTATAAAAAAAATGATGAGCTTTACTGCCTTTATCACTGTCATCTTCTGAGAAATCACATAGTGATTTGTGATTCAAGACTTTCTGTGACTTCAACTTTCTCTTAAAATCTCACCCTGTTTTCTAGGAGTTTCAAATTGATGCATATACACTAGAGTCCTTCAGATGTAGATCCAAAAGAGTGGGACTGACTTTTGCCTTTCTGGGTTCAGTACACCTCAAACTTAATTTCATTCAATTAAGCAACAAACATATATGCTAGTACACAAATTACCACCCTACCTCCTTTGGATATCCAAGTGCACAGATAGACCAAACAGAGATTAACCAATCGTGACAGCCTGTCAAGACCATATGAAAGAGATTCTCACTCATGAACTGAAGGTCAAGGACAAAGTAGCCAGTACACCTGGTCTAACTCTTTTCAAACCCCATAGGCACTGGAAGGCAGCAGAACCCCAGAGCTATAAAAAGTACACTAGAAATTCCAGCTCAACTTCACTTCCAAAAACTAAAGAAAACCTGTCTAACTTGTTCATAAAATACATATCCCATGATTTTTGCATCTGACTTGCTTTATGCTTGTTTCTTATCTCAATCAAAAGATATGAAAGCAATAAGGACCAGGAAAAAATAAAACCAGAATATCAACAAACAATAAGACCAACCACAAAGAAAGTCCAAAACAATCTACAAAGAGATACTAGAATTAATGAGAATTTAGCAAAGTTAACTGCCAATAAAAATCAGGATATACCAAAGTCAACAGCATTTCTAAGCTACCACAAAAAAGACTCAGAAAATGCAACTTAAAATGATTCCCTGTGTGTATTCACACGACTGACTACTACACGGCAATGAGAATGAACATTCTACAACAAATTAGACACTGCAAAAAGCAACACTGAGCAGAGGAAGCCAGATACAGAAGAAAACATTTGCTACAGCTCACTCACCCCCGCTTTCGGAAGTTAGGACAGTGCCAGCCCCTGGGGAAAGGCAGTAATGCGAGGGAACATGAAGAGGGCTTCTAGGAAGCTGCTAATGTTCTGGTTTTTGATCCGGGTTCTGGTGTTTAGTTTCAAAATACAGCAAACTGTACATTTATACCTAAAAATACACATATCATACTATATACTTCAATAAAAAGTTTTTTTTAAGACACCACTTACGATAATGAGAAAAACAGTAAGTACCTAACTACAAATCTAACCAAAGCTGTGTAAAAACTTTACGAAGACTTTCTAAATTTAAAATTTCTACTACTAAAGAAAAAAAAAATGAAGGATATACCATATTCTTGGATTAGAAAATTCAGTACTATGAAGTCAGTTCTTTCCACATTGAGCTATACATCCAAAGTAATAAGATAGGTCCTAAACGGAAATCTGCAAGAAGGACGCAGCTATCCAAGAAGCAGAACCAAGTGGAGAAGCTGGTCCTACAGTTACCAGTAATGTGGAGGAAATGGTACTGCGTCAGGGACAGAAAAACCGAACACTGACAGAGAGTCAAGAGCTCAGAAAATGATCCTCAGTTACCTGGAAAACGGATATGACAGACCTCGTATCGCAGATCAGCAGGAAAGGCTGTGCTATCAATAAACAGTGCTCGGGCAATAGATTATCTGCATAGAGGGAGAATGAATTCCTACCTCATACCATATTTTTAAAAATCAATTTCAAGGACTTAAATGCAAAATGTGAAACTTTAAAATGTATAGAAGAAAACATGAGAAGAGTACTTTTAGGATCTTTGGGTAGTAAAAAAACTGTTTAAAACAAGACTCCAAACATTAACCTTCTATAAAGGTAAGGGGTAGATTATAGTATTTTCTTAAAGTTCATTCTTTTAGTAATCTCTAAACCCAACATGGGGCTCGAACTCATGACCTTGAGATCAAGAGTTGCATACTCTTCTAACTAAGCCAGCGAGGCACCCCTAGATTTGAGTATTTTTATAACCTATAACTTGTGATAATCAAAAGAAATAAAAATCAAGCGAGAAGAGAAACCACAGCTGAGAAAAGATACCTGCATATGACAAAAGAGTAATGTCTACAGTATGTAAATAACTCCTAGGAATCAATTAGAAAAACGCAAAAAATGAGCAATATGGGGGAAAATGAGCAGGTACTTTTAAAAAGAAAGCAAATTAATGACCAATAAATATATGAAAATATGTTCAATTCTTATTAGTTATGAGTGAGATGCAAATTAAAATCACAACTGAGATAGCATTTCACAAGCTCCAAATTGATAAAAATTTTAAAGTCTGATAATGATTAGTAGTATCATTACCATAAGTAGTACCATTATCATATACTTGGTGGTGATGGAACCATCTTGCGAAACAATTTTACAGATACATAGTAAAGTTTAACATGCAACTACCCTACATCCCGCAATCCCAGAGTGCACGGTAGCATTGCTCATGAAAGCCCAAACCTGGAAACTACCCAAATGTCCATCAACAACGGAAGGATAAACTGTAGTAGAGTCAAACAGTGGAATGCCATACAACAGCAAAAGTGAATAAACTCACAGCTCCGGGGATCAACATGGACGAATGAGTCTCAAAAACAAAGTTAATACCCTGGAACGTATTGATGTTTTCTTACTGCATCATAAAGCCTAAGAAAACATACCTGAGAAAGGAGAACTGTGGGTTTATTGAATTTATCCTTGTTTTTTAACAATGTCTAAAGCAAAAAATAAAATAATTTCCACAACTAAAAAAAAACAAAGTTAACTGTGGCGCTGGTGGCACATTTACCAAATCCCATCAAACCGTACACTTAAAATGCGTCAACTGTATTATATGTAAATTGCACTTTAATAAAGCTATCTGCCCAAAAGTTGGGCAAATAAAGTGGGGGAAAATGTGTAAAGAGGATCATTCCGTTTACAAAAAAGATCAAAACCAGGCAAACATAAAATTAAATGCAGTTAAATTATGAAAAAAATTAAGGGAAAGAAATATACAAATACAGAATTGTAACTTCTTTTCAGGGCAATGAAAAGGAATGGAATTAAGAAAGTCATACGAGGAGAGCCGCCTGGGGGACTCAGTTGGTTGAGCTTTCGCTTCATGATTTCAACATGGTCTGTGATCTCAGGGTCATGGGATTGAGCCCCATGTCTGGCTCCACGCTCAGCACAGAATCTCCTTGTCCCTCTCCCTCTCCTCCCCCTTCTCATGCACACATTCTCTCTCTCAAATAAATAAAATCTTAAAAAAAAAAAGTCATACAAGGAGCTTCAAAAGTACAAACTGGGCGGTGATATAGGGTACCTAACTTGTTCGTAACTACTAAAACCTAACAAACTCCTTTATTACATAAACAGTTTAAAAAAAATTTAAATAAAGGAAATTTAAATAGTTCTATTTAAAATTAAATTGTTCTATTTTAGGGATGCCTGGGTGGCTCAGTTGGTTAAGGATCTGCCTTCAGCTCAGGTCATGAACCCAGGGTCCTTGGATAGAGTCCTGCACTGGGCTCCCTGCTCAGCAGGGAGTCTGCTTCTCCCTCTGCCTGCCCCTCCCCCGGCGTGTGCTCTCTCTCTCTCTCTCTCTCTCTCTCTCTCTCTCGCTCTCTCTCAAATAGTTCTATTTTAGAGAGATCAACTGAAAGAGAACAAATTTATTTTAGCAAAATTTTATTTTTATTTTTTTTTAAAGATTATTTGAGAGAGAGAGAGAGAGAGAGAATGGTAGAGAGAGCATGAGAGGGAAGAAGGTCAGAGGGAGAAGCAGACTCCCTGCTGAGCACGGAGCCCGATGCGGGACTCGATCCTGGGACTCCAGGATCATGACCTGAGCCGAAGGCAGTCACTTAACCAACTGAGCCACCCAGGCACCCTATTTTAGCAAAATTTTAAACAAATAATAAGGCTAGCTATTTTGTTTTGCTTTTAGGTTCTTCCCTAACTTCAAAATTTTGTTAAGTTTACTAAATTTTGTTACATATTCATGGAAAATATGCCCTTAAGTATAAAGGGCTAAAGGGCTGTGATGTATGCAACCTACTCTCAAGCAATTCAAAAAATAAATTGTTGTGTGTCTGTACGTATATCATAATAATGATAAAGCAAATGTAGCAAAGATTTAAAATGTGGAAGTCTGCTATTCTTACAATTTCACATTTTTTCAAAATTAAAAAGAAATTAAAACGGTTGCCCAGGGAGAAATTAAAAATGCAGCATAGGAAACACTATTTGATATGGAGAACACACTTTTCATGCCTTTATCCTATTCTGATCATTTTTCTTAATTATAATGCATCACATAGCGGAGTTACCCGCTCCCCACCACTGGCCTCAGACCAAGAGGCATGGGAATAACCACAGTGAAGGCCCCAGAGCATGCTTGACTTCATTACTAAAATGAATTGTCCCTGAGTGGTGGTTTCCTACAGCCCCAAAAGTGGTGGCACTTTGAGACAGGACACTGTAGAGTCACACATTTCTGTCTAAACAGAATATTGTTTTCGTTGGGAAAGAATTACAAAGAGCCAAACGTCTCCCAACTTCAGAAAACAACGACAGAAATTGATTCATTCCCTCAACATTGTGGGTTTTCTAAAAGCAAGTAAGTTATGCTGCACAAACACTGAAGGGAAATGTTTTGTTCCCAAACTTGACACATATTTAATAATATATTTTACGGAGGGGCTGCCCAAGAGAGGGCGAATATCCAACTCTTTGAAAGCAAAATCCATGGGATGCCCGGGTGGCTCAGTTGGTTAAGCATCCGACTCTTGGTTTTTGGCTCAGGTCATGATCTCAGGGTTGTGAGATCGAGCCCCACATCGGGCTCCATGCTCAGCATGGAATCTGCTCTCTCTCTCCCTCTCCCTTTGCCCCTACCCTAGCCTCCCCCCAAAACAAATAAACCTTTAAAAAAATAAAGCAAAATCCACACTCTAATAGATCCTTTAATGATGAACAGCCTCTTGCTTTATGATATTATATTCAATATGAACACACAAGTCAAATGTACAATATACAGCATGATCCAGGAAAAACACAAGAGCAGATGACATGAGCGTATATGCCATCTCAAAGGAGATGCTGAAACTCACCTACCACCATACAGCATAGCTCGTTAGAAATTTACATTAGCCTCCTCTGGGTCAAAATGGCACTTTGTGTAGAAAAGTCTTTCGTGCCCTGGTTTGCCACTGTATAAGTCTTTTACAAAAAAGTCACCACAGTTGATAAGTTAATTACTGGTGAGACAAAACATGTGACCAATGGCTTTGGGGAAGGTTCTGCTTAATATTTATTATAGTAACCACAAAAGCCTTCCCACTATGAATTAAAACCACCCACAACATTTTAATTCTGTCGACTGAGTGAGTAGAGAAATAATGGGCAGCTGCTGATGTATTTCCGCACTTCAGTATAAACAACGGTGACAGTCTGGAGACCTTGGCTATATGCAGGTCCCTAAATGTACTTAGTTGTTAATGCAGGTCTCCTAAAAAGGGGAAAGCAGTTAGAAAAAAAAAAAAAAATGCTTCTAAATACAACCATAAAATATACCTGACACCAGTGTTCTTAATTTTCTAGAGTTGTGGAGACCTTTGAAATTTTGATCAAAGATACGAACTCTCGCCCTTGGAAACTGCACATGCATCCACAAACACATCATTTTAGATTTAATTTCAGGGGGTTCACTGACCCCAGTTTAAAATGCTCTGCACACACAGATGGTCATAATACTTCGTATTAGGAGGAAAAAAGTGTCACAAGCTTTTATGTCTAAAGAATGACAAACTAAGAGTCCAAAACACAGTCAAGAGATGACATACTACTTTAAAAATAATAATTAAATGGGTTTTATATTAATAAAATTCACTGATTACCTAACATCATACATTCCTACAAAATGCAGTCACAAACTTACGTTAGTAGCTTCTTTCTTCCTAAACAAAGACTTGCACTTGGACAATTATTAATTACAACCAATTTGCTGGGCAGTCACAATGCAAGAGTCTGCTGAAAACAAAAACTATTGACCCAAATAGTTTTCCTAGGGTATAGTCTGTGGCATACTGCTCTAATTGTTTAACTTAATCTTTGTTCTTTTGCAAATCCTTGTTTAAATGTAAATTACATCTGGCAGAGTCTCAAAGTGTGGGGGCATCTGATTTTTTTCCGTTAATCTCTGTAAATACAAAATTACAAATCCCTGCTTCCCAACATATAAGGAGAAGAGCTGAGAGCAATCTGATTCAATTCTAACAAACCAGAGGGGATTTGAAGAAATCTGAGCGCAAATTCTATTTCTGATACAGAAGATTAAAATATAATTACCCAAATACATGTGCTATTATAAAATAACTTATTAATGGATTACCCAATAAAGCACTGTAATTATGGATTTCCCTGGTCAAATTTACCTTCTTACCCTCTTCAGGACCAACAGATAATGGAACATAAGTACACAAACATACATTCCTTTCTTCTACACTATTTTCTGGATGAGCGCCCCAGGGAATTTTAACAAAAGCATTATTTATTCATCAGCTGAGCATCTGACAAAATTACAAAGCAACAACTATCTCTCAAGCTTAGGAATTTACCTTTATTTCTCTAATAATCCTCAAATATACTTTCAATCATGCCTAAACAAATTTAAATGAAACTTTTAAAAAATAATTAAAAGATTAGAAACACCCCTTAACCAACTCACGAGAAAAACCTCTAATTCCTGAAGGACTTTTAAAAGTTTCTTAATTTTAGGGCGCCTGGAGTGGCTCAGTTGGTTAAGCATCTGCCTTAGGCTCAGGTCATGATTCCAGGGTCCTGGGATGGAGTCCTGTGTCGGGCTCCCTGCTCAGCAGGCAGTCTGCTTCTCTGCCCTTCCTCTGGCTCATACTCTTTCTCTCTCTCTCCCACTCATTCTCTCTCTCAAATAATAAAATCTTTAAAAAATATACAGAAAAAAAGTTTAATTTTAAACTTCTTACAAGAATTCCTTAAAAGATACTGTTGGCTGTGAATAAAACATGTGGCATATCACGAACCCACTCTTGAGGAGCTGCACTTGGGCAACCATTCCCAAGTCTGCTCTGATGCGATTTACCCTCCTTCATTTTATTTCTTAGAATGGTTTTATGGAAATGTTATATAACCCATATACCAGATAATGCCCCCCCATTTAAAGGGTACGATTCAATGGTTTTTGGTATATTCACAGAGTTGTACCGTTATCACCCCGATTAACTGCAGAACATTCTCGACACGCCAAAAGGAAACCCCAACCCCATTTATAGTCGCTGTCCATTCTCCCGCCCCACCCCCTGAGCCTAGGCAACCACCTGCCTTCTTTCTCTGTGGCTGTGTCTGTTCTGTACATTCCATATGATGGAATCACGCAGAAGTGGTCTCTGACGACTGGCTTCTCTCACTTCACACCATGTTTTCAAGGTCCATCCATGTGGTAGCCTGCATCAGTACTTCATTCCTTTTCATTGCCAAATGACATTCCATTGTGCAGATATGCCACATCTTATTTATCCATTCATCAGTGGTTGTTTAAATATCTGGGGCCTCATTTTCATCAAATCTTCTCTCAGAAAAATTTTTTGACTTCCAAAAATATTTTATGTACAACTTTTCTAGAAGCAATCTGGCAGTTTGTATTTAAAAGTTTAGGGGTACCAGCTACCCTACAACCCAGCAATTGCACTACTGGGTATTTACCCCAAAGATACAAATGTAGGGATCTGAAGGGGCATGTGCACCCCAATGTTTATAGCACCAATGTCCACAATAGCCAAACTATGGAGAGAGCCAAGATGTCCATCGACAGATGAATGGATAAAGAAAATATATATGTGTGTGTGTGTGTGTGTGTGTGTACACACACACACACACACTGGAATATTACTCAGCCATCAAAAATGAAATCTTGCCATTTGCAACAATGTGGATGTAACTAGAAGGTATTATGCTAAGCAAAATAAGTCAATCAGAAAAAGACAAGTATCATACGATCTCACTGATACGTGGAATTTGAGAAACAAGGCAGAAGTTCATAGGGGAAGAGAGGAAAAAATGAAACAAGAAGAAACCAGAGACGGAGACAAACCTTAAGAGACTCTTAATCTCAGGAAACAAACTGAGGGTTGCTGGAGCAGAGAGGGGTGGGAGGGATGGGGTGGCTGGGTGATGGACACTGGGGAGGGTATGTGCTATGGTGAGCACTGTGAATTGTGCAAGACTGCTGAATCACAGATCTGTACCCCTGAAACAAATAATATATGTTAATAAAAAAATAATAAAATAAAAAAAATAAAAGTTTAGGGGTACCTAGCTGGCTCAGTGGATAGAGCATGCAACTCTTGATCTCGGGATTGTGAGCTCAAGTCCCATGTTAAGCGTAGAGATTACTTAAAAATAGAAATTTAAATGTCCCTGTCCTTTTACCTAGGCTTCCACTTCAAAAAAATCTATATTAAAGAAACAGTTATAAGGCAAAGATGAATATATAATGATGCTCACTGAAGTAATGTTAATAGCGAAAAATTACCCATGTATATCCATCAATAGGGGACTGAGTGAATAATCATTAATCTATATAATGAAATACACTTAGAAAGAATGAGGTAGCCACATTCGCAGGGAAAGGAAGGCATTATCCTAAATGAAAAAGCAGCCTAGGGGCTCCTGGGTGGCTCAGTCAGTTAAGCGACCAACTCTTGGTTTGGCTCAGGTTATGAGATCGAGCCCTGAGTTGGGCTCTGCGCTCAGCAGAGTCTGCTTGAAATTCTCTCTCTCCCTCTCCCTCGCCTCCCTTCTCACTCTCTAAAAAAAAGACAGCCTAAAGAACAGTTCACATAGATGGTTTTATGTCTGTACAATTACATGCATATACATATATAGACAGGTGCCTGAATATACACCCATATTCTCTCCCTGGATACACTAATTACCTGATTTTGCATTCTTTTCATTATTGTATCTTCCTCTATATTATACTTAAGACATTTTTACAACAGGTAGAATTATATTGACTCTATGATCAAAGCTCGCTTGCCTACTGCGTACATTTTTACAAGGACCTGTGTACAGTTCTTTAAATTGACTCACTGAACATGAGAGCTACAAGCCCTCTTAGAGAGGATCTAGTCCAACCTCCTCAATTTACAAATGGGGGCTGTTTCTGCAGATGTTGAGTTACTTGCCCAGGATCCTTCAATTAGTGGCAGAGCCAGGACTGGAACCCAGAACCAGGGTGCCACCTGTGAGTCCTTAAACATGACAACAACGAATCTATTCTACCAATTCACTGAATGGCCACTCTGCTTTCTTTCATTTCTGAAGCACTCAGCTGAGTAACTGATGGGGCAAAGTGTCATGGGGATTTTCTCCCCCTCCCACCAATCTGGGTATCTGTAAGTAAAATCTGCCCTGTAATTGCCACAAATATACGTGAACAAGTGCTTTTCTTGGGCACTCCATAACAATATGCATTCACTACCTTGCTTGTAACACAAGAAGTAGCCATTTCTAGGTTGAAATTTACCCTACTCCTGTATGTGCCAATGCGACTATCTTAATGATTTGCTATTTGGATGTGATAAGAGCTAAAAACAAGTCATGGTCTATTAAGTCAAAGAAGACGTGTGTTAGGGGCACCTGGGTGGCTCAGCTGGTTAAGTGTCCAACTCTTGGTATCAGTCCATGTCTTGATCCCAGGGTCATGAGTTTGAATCCTGCATTGGGCTCCACACTGGGCATGGAGCCTACTCAAATTAAAAAAAAAAAAAAAAAAAAGATGTGTGTTAGGTGTATAAGCTAGCAATTCCCTATTTTTTATGACTCCTTGCGAAGTCTCAGGATTGAGTTATACCAATTCAATGCAGGTTCTTTCTATACCATAACCTGTAGAAGCTAATTTATGCCAACTTGGTGTTCACATATCTACATTATTGCTTAAGCACATGGAAATTTATTCATCACACCAACCCCTTTTATATTTAAAGATGATGCCAATGATCATGATTACCATACCTATATACAGGTTTGCCTGAAAAGACTGCCGTATTTTCCAGATCATAAACACATTTTTTTTAAAAAGCAGGCATTGCTTTAAATCTTATGGTCTAGCAGTTTGAGGAGGAATGGCAAGCAAGGCAAGCTGTCTTAGGTTCGGTGCCAGGCACTGTCCTAAGCACTCTTCACACATGAACCCATGCTTACATCCACCTGAAATAGCTACTAGTACCCTCGTTTAAGAATGAGAAAACTGGGCATGAAGATGACGGGTAACTTGTGCAGGGTCACACAGCAAGATGTGAGAAAGTTGGGATTTGAGCTCAGAGTCTGTGCCTTTATCCACTGCTCTATGCTCCCCTTCAAGATGGGTCCACTGCGAATAAAGCCCAGAAAACCGAGCACATGCACACTCTTTCAGAGACTATCACCCACACAGCTGTCCATGTCACCGGTTCGGGGTCCTCCCTTTCCAAATTAATTAGCAAAGTCTTATCCATTACCTACTTTGTGCCTAGCGCTATAAGAACAGCCAAGTTGGAAACATGAAATTTAAGACAGGATCTCATACTATATGCAAAAAATTTACTATCTAATTAGGGAGGCAAGTTACACCTAAATGAAATAGTGAGGGTAGCGTTAGGGGCTATCACAGCATCGGCAGACATGACGTGTGTGGAGTATCTGACAGCTAGATGAGTTCTTCCTGTTCACACTGTCTTGAAGCTCGGCATCTCGATGGCTTCAGACACTTTTTCAAAAAGCTTTCAAAGAACATTCTGGGGTCTCGGGCCAGTCTTCCTCTAAGAACCATCCACAGAGAACATTTTTAACAGTGAACTGTCTCTAACAACTGTCACCAACCGCCCTACTGAAGCAGCCTTCTGTCCGATAACCTGACACAGGAATAGACACCAGCCTCTACAAGCTGTTAATCTTGTTGCAATCATATCTTATGCATAACGAGGGATTTTACTAAAGAAAAATCACTAGCCCTCCTAATTAATTGTAATTGTCTTTAGTGACATTAATTTCACCTACTATCTCCAGATGATCATCAAATTAACTTAAAAATTCCTCAAAAGATACTGAAGCAGCTTGCAAAAACTCTTCCCTGAAAACTTTTATCTCTGGCCCACCGTTCCTCTTAGCAGAAATGTTTCTTGCAATTGCTCTTGAAGAATACCTACATTTGCATGAGGTGTCCTGCATAGCCCATATCTAACTCTGTATCTGGTGAAAACCAGATGCATCAGACTTCTGAGTATCTGAAATTGTGAAATAAAATGTCTATAAATATCCCAATACATAGTTTGTTGCTTATAACATTGGTTCTCAAGCTATAAATAGTAAAGACTATTCTCTATAAATGTAGTACAGCTGTTATTTGAATTTTAAGAGGCAAAGACTACAATTGGGTAATTCAAACAGCAATTTACTTTTTCCCACCAACTATCCTTAGATTTCAAATTGGAAAATTTTGCTCAATTTCTTCTTTTTCACCTTGAATGTATAATGTGATACTCTTAATTAAGCCTAGTATATAACTTGGGTTTTTTTTAATTTTATTTATTTATTTGAGACACAGAGAGAGAGAGAGAGAGCAAAGGATGGGGGGAGGAGTAAGGGAGGGGGCAAGAGACTCCACACTGAGCACAGAGCCTGACGCAGAGCTCAATCCCAGGACCCTGAGATCATGACCTAAGCCAAAATCAAGAGTTGGACGCCCAACCAACTGAGCCACCCAGGCACCCCAAGCCTGGTATATAATTTATTCTTGTACTTTAATTTCATTTATTCTGTCTAATCCACTCTTTTATTCATCTGAACACGAAATTTACTTTCATCCACTATTTTCATGAATGTACAAAAAACAAATCATAAAATTATTTGGGCAATGCTAACATTTGTCGTTTCTTTTTTTTAACTTATTTTATTTAAATTCAATTAGCTAACATATAGTGTATCATTAGTTTCAGACGTAGAGTTCAGTGATTCATCATTTGCATATAACACCCAGCGCTCGTTACATTACATGCCCTCCTTAATGTCCATCATCCAGTTACCCCACCCCCCAACCACCTCTCCTCCAGCAACCCTCAGTTTGTTTCCTATGATTAAGAGTCTCTTCATAAAGTCTGAATTCAAAAGACCCCAGCAGGGCGCCTGGGTGGCTCAGCCGTTAAGCGTCTGCCTTCAGCTCAGGTCATGGTTCCAGAATCCAGGGATCGAGCCCCACATCAGGCTCCCTGCTCGGCGGGAAGCCTGTTTCTCCCTCTGCCGCTCCCCCTGCTTGTGTTCCCTCTCTCGCTGTGTCTCTGACAAATAAATAAAATCTTAAAAAAAAAAAAAAGAGTCTCTTATGGTTTGTCTCCCTCATTTATTTCTAAATAAAAAATTGCTATATTGGTAAGTTATATACAAGTCACAGTTTAAGGAGTGACATATATCTGATCAGACTTTCAGTGTTTACTGTAAGCCTTCATGCTAGGTATACAATGACAAGCAAAACTGACATGATGTCTGAAGCTTCATGAGAACTTCTATATCTTCAAGAGACATTCTAATTTATGTTTATAGAGCCTGCATGGAAAACTCAGCCGTACCCATAAAAAAAACATGTATTTTGTGTATATTTGCAAATGGCTCTTTATTAATTGAGCTACATCATGTTTGGGGGCTGCAATGCAAAAAGAGTTCATAAAATACCCAGTTGCCACCAAAAATAAAAGTCTTGGAATACCAGATGTTTCTCTGAATGAACACATATGAGTTAAAAGTTGGAAAGCAGGAAAGAAGCTTTTTTTCTTAAAGATTTATTATTTACTTGAGAGAGAGAGAGTACGAGCGCATGGTGGGGAGTAGGAGAGGAAGAGAGAGAATCCCAAGCAGACTCTCCACTGAGCGCAGAGCCCGACCTCAGGACCTTGAGACCATGACCTGAGCCAAAACCAAGAGTCGAATGCTTAACTGACTAAGCCACCCAGGCGCCCGCAGGAAAGAAACTCTTAAGAAAAATGAACTGGCTATAAACAGTCACTGCAAACAACCCCAAAATAACATGGATCTCAACACCTTCTGTATTGATTGCTTTCTCCCCAGCAAGTAGAGATCTATCCTGCCTGAAACAGAGAAGACATAACATAGCAACTTTAGGCAGGATGGATCATTTTCAATCACATTTATTAAACCTCTACATTCATTCCAAAATGAACAACTTTGACTAGCACTGCCTTGGGTGCATTTTGTTGTAGGTATATTATATCTCAATAAGGCTGATTGTGAAGAATATCACCTAGGAACCAATCAGTTTGGGGTAAAATCAGCTCCCTTAACTCTCTTCCTTCTCTTTATTGTAACCACTGCATATTCATATTAAAGCCACTGCACTTAAATCTCAAAACCACACGTGCAGAATGGTAGACAAAATGCAAATGATATCCACATAAATCAATGTGTCTCCTGTTTAGAAGCTATGATCATCCACTGGCCTAAAAAGATGTTTTAATAAATCTTGTCTTTGGTTCTTAAAAGTTGACATCAGGAAACCTTATTCCCTATTACCTCAAACGTAGAAAAAGCAAAGAAAAGAAAAAGTACTGAATGCAATCGTTAGATAAAAGACAAACAAATCAAATTCATAAAAAACAGCGGAAAATTTCAGTTATACCAAGGAGTGAAAATGTAAGTGGAATGCTGTCAAATTACCTACCAATGCTGTTTTCTTGAAAAGAAACCCAGAGGTTTATGGGTTTTTCTTTTTTAATAACATGTAAAACTGGACAAAAATTATACTAGTCTGGCAAGTTTTTCTTCATGGACTTAGGTTACTGGCATCTATGAGGCTTCAAAGTTGGCTTGATTTTATCCCAGGTAAAAGTTTTCAGAATTCTGAAAGGTATGAAAAAAATCAAAGGTAGTTCACATGTCTCCACTGACCAATTCCCTCTAATAGTTCTTAGTTTCGGTCACACCTCTAGATATGGTGTGTCTGCAAATTTAATTAGGTGATAAATGTTTCCAGGAAGCCTAGCCATACAAACCATCCAAACCTTGCAGCTCTGAGAAGAGAATTCAAATATTTAACATCTTAGATGGGGAAGAGTAAGACTTTTGTTCTATTTGATCCAAATCTCCTTAAGACCCTATTCCAACAATTACGGAGAGAAACTCGGAGTTCAGACATAGAAGCTGGTTCTCTGGTCCTTACAAAATTTCACACTGATTTCACTGAGTCAAAAGTTCCATTCTCTTTTTAGAAGCAGGAAGGAAAACAAAATGATTACAAGTGACTCAAAACAAAGTAATGTGACTGTGCTTCATTAGTGAGAAGTTTTCAGAGCACAGCCACTGAAGACATCTGTGATGTTAAATCTTGTGACTTAATCCAGCACCTTTATTACCATGGTTGGTATTACCCTTGTTGCCTGCCTTTAGATTTATCTTTGTGGTGATAGATAACATACTAGCTTTAGTCATAATTTTAGATTAAGGAATAACCACATGGCTCATCAAAATTTAAACGAAGTACAATACTGGGGCTAAAATTTTTCAAATAGGATAAAGATCAGGTTAAAATGAAAATGATCAATGTCAACACAAAAAAACTGTGTCTGTATCTTTAATTCTACCTCCAAAGTGGCTTAACTTTAGTACTCATCAGAAATGCCTCAGTGCACCCATTAGCATTTGTCTCTAACGTTCTTTTCCACTAAACAGAGTTATATCCTGAAACAGTAAGTACTCATTATTCTGGAACATATTTTTGCCAGTGAACAAGTACACTTCAAAAGTTCTGAAGAGTAGCTGAAAGACCACAATTAAGAAGATGCACACCTGGCCAAGACCTGACAATTTGAGCATGTAGGAAAAAGGAGTGTGGATAAAAAGTATCTACTAGAGCTAATTCAAATACAACACAAAGCTTGATTGTTTCAACACAGATCAGGCATGGATGCACTTGACTGCATGCACCCTTCCCATCAGAGCATTTTGAGAAATCATCCGTATGGTTGTTCACATCACCATTATGCAGCACGCTACCTGAGCATTCTCCCTCTGCCTTGTGGTTCTTACTACTGCTTTAATAATAATAATAAAAATAATGCACTAATTAAAATAGCTAACATTTATTATTTACCAAGCACCAGAAATAATTCTAAATGGCTTTATCGATTTTACACAAAGCTGGAAATTAAGGCACAGCGAGGTTAAGCAGCTTGCTCAGGATCACCACGCTACGAAGTGCAGGTGCCAAGATTCACGCCCAGGGGACCCCAGACTGCAGAACTAGTTCTTCTGATGCTGCTTCATCAATTAGGGAAGGAAAATTCCAAATATTCCACTGGCATCTAACTTGGCTTGGCATTCTGTTCCTTTTTGGTACTGAGCACACTTTCTCAAGGGAAAAGTAGTCTTAGGAAGGAAAAACATCGATGAAGGGAGATACTAAACATAAGATAAAACTCTCAATGAGCCAGAACTCTGACTTGGGGTGATGCATAGCTGTGCTTAGGTATTCTCAATTTTTTTTGAATTTTTTTAAGATTTTATTTATTGGAGAGAGAGAGAGAGAGAGAGAGCGCGTGCACAAGCAGGAGGAGGGGCAGGCAGAGGGAGAGGGAGAAGCAGGCTCCCCGCTGAGCAGGGAGCCTGATGTGGGACTTGATCCCAGGACCCCCAGATCATGACCTGAGCCAAAGGCAGATGCTTAACCGACTGACCCACCCAGGTGCCCCAGTATTCTCTGCTTTTAGACAGTGGTACAGCCAAAAGTCAGCATGCAATTGCTGGGTTTTCATAATCTTAAGAAATAAGTTCTTCACCTCAGTGGTATGAAATATCACCCACAGAAAAAGGGAAATGCATCAAGATGGTCACAGAACGATGAGCAAAATTTTACTTTATCTCTAATATCCTGTATTTTCTAAGTTGTCTAACAGTGAATGAGCACCGCTTTTCTAATTAAAAATCTACATTAAAAGGTTACTCGAGATCTCCCAAAGAAAAGGAAGGCTATATGCCTCTCACTTGCCTTGCAGGAAGAAAGCCTGAGCCATGCAAAAGTCAGCTGGGAGTCCCTAAAAAGTCAGCCACACAGACGCTTGGATTATAAATAATCATAATAAAAGTAGAACCGTTTTGTTGGTTATTTTGTCAATGTACAAGTGCTTTGAAGAAGGAAAGCTAGCAGGAGCCATCTTAACACTCAACTGCGCAAAGACTGGAAAGCCAAACTTGTCTGAGGCAGAGAAAACTACCCGCAGCCTTTCTGGAAGCCTGCCAGTTGTGGAGCCAAGGTGCCCGGTAATCCCAGTCAGGAACTACCCCCGCAGCCCGCGGCTGCTACAGATAACAACTTCCGGGGAGCAGCCCCGCCCCCTTCACTCCCAGCAGGTGAGAGTGCAGGGGGTTTTCTCCTCGTCTCAGGGGACCAGCTGCTGGGCTTCTGCCTTCCTGCTCTGATTTCGGAACCAACGAGGCCCAGCCATGGAGCTATGACTCATTAATGTTTCATAATTGTTGGAAGATATATCAAAAGAAACTTGTTAATGAGGTGCTCATTAAATAAAGTCTGTAATGGCTTATTTCATAAAGTCTGTATAGTCTGAATAAAGGCTTATTAATAAAGTCTGTAATAGCTTACTTAAAAATATAAACAGATTCAAAGCTGTCCCCGTAGAATGCCATTCTCGTGTGACTTCCGTTCCAACGTGCAGTTTTGGACACCGTGTGCATGCCACGAGCTGCCCACAACCCTTGCAACCCCTGGGGTTCTGACTTACCTCGAAGCATTCATTGGACATGAGCGCTTCCAAATTTAAAAACAGCAACAACTACAACAACATGCCAACAGCCATGTGGGCAAGCAGAAGATGCAGGATCAATCCAAGGGCCACTCAGCAACCAGAGAATGAGAGGTGCCCTTAACCCACCTGCCTCTCGAGGGTACCAGACCCCAGGTGAGGCTGGAGGAAGGTGTGTGGCCACCCTTCCAATATCTTCCCCTTCTCTCTCCATGACAAGTGCAGGAAAAACTTCTCAATAATCTGACTCGCTAAATCAGGATGCTACAGGGGTCCACCCCGGGGAGCAGACAGTGGCTCTGGCACTCTAGGAAGTCATCACTTTGCCTAGGACAGCACTCTCTTCCATTAGTTACCTACGTAGAACTTGCTGCTGAGGCCACTACACAGGTGGGGCAGAGGACATTAAACAGATGAACTTGGTCAAAGTCTGCATGACTCCTTGGCTGGATCAACCTTTGCTTAAGTAGTACTAACAGCTATGGCCTCTGCTTGTCAGCCCAAGGCAGTAAGAGTCAAAGTTGTAAGGGTCTGGTATCACATTTGTACTGCCATCATCCCAAAAAGCCACGCAACAGTGCAGAGCCTATCATTATGTAATAATCCAATGCAGAAATTAAAGGTCTCGTAGGGCCCAGACTAGAAGCAGGAGAACCACAAGTGATGTGACAGACATAGCCTGAGGATGAACTAAAACCATTCCACCCACAGATTCATTCATGTACCAAAGCACAGCTCTTCCCGTAAAATGCATATCCACATTTTTCATGGCATCCAGGCATAAAACACCTAGAGGACACCGACTTTGTACAAGGCATACGCTTGCTACTGGGGCAAAGAAAGAGGGAAGAAACAGAGAGTAAGACAAGGGGCTCTGCCCTCAAGTTTACAGTCTAGAAGGGACAATAAGCCATTTGCACAAATTCTTCAGGAACATGGAGCTGGTTATTATCCTCCACTCAAGTGTTCAGAAAATTGACTCAGCACTCCATGACTGAACTCACAGAGCTATAATGAACTGACAGTAAATGAACACAGGGCACTTTGCAACTATCATTTTACTTGTTAGTAACATCAATAAGTAAATAAGCAAGCAAGCACATAAGCATGCATGCACACACTAACAAAACCAGTAAGCTGTGCCTCAAACCTGTAAAATACTCTAGAAACTAGTGTAGAAGGACCAGAAGCTTGGGAACAGCTCTTCACAGACCCATGGTTCCCGAGCTGTGTGACCAGAAGTCCCTAGGCACCCTCTTCAAAGCACGCCTGTCCAGCTGTGCTCACCTCCCAAGGGGATCCAGCCGACCTCTGGGGTAGAGGTGGCAAGTGCGAGGTGTACTTGGACAAAGGTAACCATAGGATTCCTATTTGTGCTCTATCTCCTCTCCACCTTCCACAGAGCTCCTCAACTACCAATGGGGAAAAAGAAGGTTGGACAGTTAATGAAAAAATAAAATGCCAAGCTCCCTCCCAAAACTCCAGAGCAGTGCTATGGCTGACGCCTGGCCACAGTGAGAAACGGGTGCTCCAAGTTCTGAAGAGGAGATACCCCGATGATCATTTGCTAAGATGGTGCAAGTGGCATGGAGCCCTGTTTGCATTTGTCTGCCAACCTAGTCCAAGCGTATGAGATGCCAGGCAGTTTCCACTTGAGGACTGGCCTCCACGCAACAGCCCCCAGCATAGGCAGCACCAGACACTGGCCATGGCCTCTGCCCTCACTAACAGTGCTCACACAAGGACGTTCAGAGTTATGACCCTAGTGCCATGTGGCCGTGGGCGCTGACGTAATACCCCGCTGCAAAATTAGAAGTCTTTATTAAAGGGCCATATTCTGCAAGCGAGAACCCACAAGCAACTGAAGAGCTTTCATGAAAAACAGCTTTTTAGAAAATCAGAGATGTAGCATTATTTTCCCCCAATTTACAGGCCGTGAAATGCACATCACTTCCTAGAGTACAGCCTTTCTCGATTCCACTTCACTCCCGGAAGGGCAGTGTCATTATTTTTCCCCAATTTACAGGCTGCGAAATGCACATCACTTCCTAGAGTACAGCCTTTCTCGATTCCTCTTCACTCCCGGAAGGGCAGCTGGCGTGGTCCTGAGGACACAGGAGCACCGGTGGGACGAGCAGTGAGGGGGGCTTCGTGCTCAGCACCGCAAGGCTCCAGCCAGCAAGCACCCTGCACTACAAGCACGCGAGGGAAACAAAAGTACTCTCCAATAGCCTCATTCTACCCAGGGGCTTGGTGCAATGCAGGAGATGCCAGGAGCAGGTAGCTTTGGTTTGATTTAAGTTTCTACTTGGTCAGATTCCAACAAGAGTTTTCAGTCTCCCCTCCCCTTCCCATGCGCCTGCCTCTCCAATTCTCCAGCAGATCAAGAACCAGTCCGCTTGCGTTTCCACAGCAGCCCCTCTTCGGCAAACACATGTGAACAAGCTGGCCCTCTGCAACATTTCTTTTCCCCATTATTCAGGGCAACAGGCTGTGGCCACATGGATGAAGGAAGGACACCAGAATGATCCCGAGAATGGATTCAATGCTTTTTGCTTTTATTTTTCTGCTCAGCAATCATACCAGGGTCACCAACATCCCTAGAAAGAACTCACTAAATAAGAGAAAGGCTTAGGGAGGAGATTCCTGTCACTACCACCTACAGCCAAGTCTATCCAGGATCCAGACATTTAAGTCAAAGACTGCGTTTAAGTTAATTAAAACAAATAAACAACCTGGTAATGGAAGCAGGCAAAGATCTGCAAGCATGTAACCGATCTGAAATCTATTTACTTTTACACTGTCATTAGATCTCCTCTCTCCGAATCCTGAAATAAGAACAGTTCCTCTGCACTCAGCGTCACACCAGGAATACTTTCTGACAGCATCTGATACATGCTGCTTAATAGCTGTTTAATCACCAGGGCTGACTAATCAAGTAAAAGGCTTTGTCTTTCCAATTTAAAAATTGCAGCTTATCTAATAAGTCCCTCAGACACTTTTAAACATTCCAGCAACAGAATGAGACACACGTGGCTGGCTCTCTGCTCCCCAACATGGCCTATTGCAGTCTCCAGATCATTGAGATGGCTTTGGGGGAGAGGCTGAAAAGTCAAGGCCATCCAGAAGTTGGCACTCGGGGCCACGCCTAGTGCCTTCTCTGTTCCCCTTGCTTCCCCACCCCATCCTGTTCTTTGCTTCCAGGGGTGGAGCAAAGGGAGCACCCTGAGGGTAGGGAGAGGCTAGAGAAAGAAACATTGCTTGCACTCCTCCCCACTTCCCAAGCCCAGAATGATGGCTCAGATGTTTTACCCACACTGGGAACAAAGAGAAAAGCAAGCACACACTTCATGTTCATTCATGTAAATGTACAAAGTACTTAGAACATCAAAACTTTTCGTTATGCTCCTCTTTAGTTTTTGGGTATTTCTGCACACAACAACTGGATAACCTAATCAAAATTTCTGAGGGCACGCATCACTCCCTTATTAAAAAGAAAAGGGCCACAAATATGCATGCATATACGCCTGCATGATACATTTTTTTGAAAAAGTATTTTAAGAAACGGGGTGCCTGGGTGGCACAGTCGGTTAAGAGTCCGACTCCTGGTTTCAGCTCAGGTCGTGATCTCAGGGTCCTGAGATTAAGACCAAGGTGGGGCTCTGGGCTCAGTGTGGAGTCCGCTTGAGATTCTCTTTCTCCCTCTTCCTCTGCCCCTCCTGCTCGTGCACTCGCTCTCTCTCTCTAAAATAAATAAGTCTTTAAAAAACATATTTTAAGAAAACAACTGGTGAATTCAAAGGAAACTACTGTACAGGTGGTTCTAGGAAATAACCCAAATATATTTTCCCAATTTTAGAGTGTCAATAAAAAAATGCCAAACCAAAAAGATTATGATAAATAAATAAGTCCAAGAATAAAATATACTCACTTAACAGGTGCCAGAGAACCAGATATATAAGTAAAAACACTTCCTTATTTTGAATTTTTAACAGCAAGGTCTTGAGTCCCTGTCTCCAGTATAAACCATCGGAACAAGAGTCACCGCCCTGGGGACTAGGGCAATGAAGTCAGTTGCCTCAGGAAGAAAAACAGAAGCACAGAAACCCAGTATTACTGAACACGATGTCTCAGCACCTTCAGACGGTGATTTCCTCAGAAATCAGTTTATGGCTAGGGAGTACTAACTGTCTATGAATCCCCTACACTAAATAAAGCCTACTAACCATTAATTACATCCAATGAACAGAACACAGTTGAGTACAACACACACTTTCCGAGAACGTACTGTGTCTAAGGTAACAAGGACCAGTACCCAATAAGTAGAATGCAGACCTGAAAGTCCAGTCACTGCAAAGACAAAAAAGTCTCCCAAATGTGGACACTTTCATCAAAAGTAATCAGAAACTCCATATTACTTAAAAGAACTGTAAGGTCTCCGGGGCACCTGGGTGGCTCAGCTGGTTAAGCATCCAACACTTGATTTCGGCCCAGGTCATGATCTCAGGGTCATGAGATCGAGCCCCATGTCAAGCTCCAAGCTGGGCATGGAGCCTGCTGATGATTCTCTCCCTCTCCCTCTGTCCCTCCCTGCAGCTCTCTAAATAAAAAAATAAAGTCTTGAAAAAAAAAAGGAATTGTAAGGCTTCCTACTTTAATTGCTCTTTTTGAATGTTAAAAAGAACTTCATTTATTAAACTTGAAATGAATAAGAAACAATATTAAAAACAAAACCCAGATTGGGGGCACCTGGGTGGCTCAGTCGGTTAAGCATCTGACTCTTGGTTTCAGCTCAGGTCATGATCTCAGGGTGGTGAGACTGTGCTCTACTGAGCGCAGAGCTCGCTTGAGATTCTCTCCCTCTGCCCTTCCCACCCTAAAATAAATAAATAAATAAATAAATCTTAAAAAAAAAAAACAAAACCCAGAGCAATGAGCATTAAGTGTCCCATGATAATAAAAATAATAAAATTATCAACACTTAGTGCGTGCAATGTGCCAAGCACCATGCTAATTCCCACAAGCCCTACAATGTCTGTAACTCTATTTCCATTTTATAAATGAGGAAACCAAGGCACTAAGGGTTAAGGGACTTGCCCAACATTTCACAGCCAATAAGTGATTCACACATAAGCAGTTGGTTCCCAAAGTTCACAGTGGCTCTTGGCCACTATACTGTTCTGTCACAAAGCTTAATTATTTATACCCAACTAATAGCCACAGAAACACTGCAGAAGGCAAAAAAAAAAGATTTCCCTTCCTTGAGAGTAAAATCTTTGGCTCAGATATGAGGTAATTTACTATACTTATGAAATTTTAAACTCTGTTTAGGTTTTTACCTAGATTGGTGAGTTTATTTCAACACATCAAACTCCAAAAGCAAAGACGTATCCTGTACCATTCCAAAAATTCAACAATATATACAAATAAAGAGGATGCTTTGTTCATTTTTTTTAAAGATTTATTTATTAGAGAGAGAGAGCAAGCAAGCAGGGGGAGGGTCAGACTGAGAGGGAGAGAGAGAATCTCAAGCAGACTCCCTGCAGAGTGCAGAACCCGACTCGGGCTGGATCCAAGGACCCTGAGATCCTGACCTGAGCCGAAACCAAGAGTCAGAGGCTTAACCAACTGAGCCACCCAGGCGCCCCATTTTGTTCAAATTTTAAAAGAAAAAAATCCTTTAACATTTATAGTATGTGCTTTGGCCTGAAGGACCAAAAGTGCTGAAGCTGCTCACAAAGGTCATAGGTGATGTACCACTAGACATCACAGACACCAGGGACAGTCAACTAACTGCATGTCAGAGTCTACGGGTGACCTGTGGTGACATTTCCAGCAATTCCCAGGAATGGTGAAAGTTAACAATGTGGTGAGTACTTTACAAAACTAAATTTACCCAATGTTTAAATTCTAATTATGTCCTTCCTTCTGTTGTTAAGAGGTTTATTTTATTAAATGAAGTATCAAGATACAGTGGTGTTTTTGTTTTAGAGTGCTTGCTTGGCACATTTAAAAGAAGTTAGAAACTCTGTTTATCCAAATTTTTATTTCTATTGGGTTGGTTTTTGTTGTTGTTTTTTAAGTAAGCTCTATGCCCAACGTGGGGCTTGAACTCATGACCCCAATATCAAGAGTCCTATGATCTACCGACTAAGCCAGCCAGGCGCCCCTATTTCTGTTGTTTTTTTAAAACTGGTTCTCAAGTCTGGGAACCAATGAGCAAGGACAGCTAGAAGTCACTCTTGGAAAAAGCTAGTTAAATAAGAACCTGGCTAGAGAACTTTAAAAAAAAAAAAAAAAAAAGAGTCCCTTAGGAATACAGTAGACCAGCAATTTTGGAAAATTATTTCCACTGCATAATTCATCATAAAAGCTCAGACTAAGCTGTCATCCTCAAGAGAGGAATATCATTCTATCAAAGCCAGCAATACTTCAAGGCTTCAAAAATACTTAGTTATGTTGCCATGCTAATGTTACCTATTTGTACTGTAACTCTAGATCAAAAAAGCAGATGTTTCAAACTGGATAGGGTTGCTCAAATTTAACACCATTATCTTGATAAGCTTTCCCAACCACACTACTCCCTACTTACTCAAAACATTACCCTTGAAACAAGTAATTTTAAGGATCTCAATGTAATAATGTAACTATTCCCTGTTACAATTTGTATAGTGGATTCTAAACTTTAATTAACTATATAAAGAGAAGTAGTTAGAGAACAAAAGGACAAAACAAAACAAAAAACCCTAAGAGTGTGTTATTCAATTTTTTAAAAAGGGCAATTACAACTGCAGGTTCAGCCTAAAAATCTTTACACATTCTCTGTTTAGCTGGGATAATAGATAGGTGGGCACACAAACTATCAATTCTTTTTTTTTTTAAAGACTTTTTATTTATTTATTTGAGAGAGAGAGAATGAGAGATAGAGAGCACGAGAGGGAAGAGGGTCAGAGGGAGAAGCAGACTCCCTGCTGAGCAGAGAGCCCGATGTGGGGCTCGATCCCAGGACTCCAGGATCATGACCTGAGCCGAAGGCAGTCGCTTAACCAACTGAGCCACCCAGGCGCCCCAAACTATCAATTCTGAAGGCGTGCTTTATTAAGCCACAGAACTTAAGTCTAATTAAAAGGTTTATTAATCTGTTCAACAAACTATATGTGGGTTGACTGTGGCCTTCCAAAATGTGGGATAAAACGACTTGGTACTGGTAATGCAATGTCTGTGTCTGTCACCATTGTTTGCCCCTGCTGGTTTTCCTCTGAGGCTCCCAGCTGGAGATACAGGAATATTTGTGGTCCTTGGTGGTGGATCAATCTAGGGAGGGTCTCCTCAAGACAACACAAAGAGCTAACGGCAAAAAGTAAAGCTTCCCTTTCCTCAAAGGCTTCCTTCCTGTTCCCTGTCTTCTAAAAAAAACCCCAAGACTCCCAACTTCTTCCCCCAAGGGAATGACACACAGATGCTTTCCTCACACTCCTTCTCACAGTAGCAAAGCTCATCACACCTCCAGACCAGACACTGCAGGGCTGCCCAGAATCAAGTAACTCCACTCTGCTTTCAAAAGAAAGACCGAGAGAGCACAAACCAGAAGGGAAATACGTGCGCGCGCGCGCACACGCACACACACGCGCACACACACACACACACACACACACACACACACACACACACTCTAACCAGAGCTGGCCCCACAATGGAAGATAGGAAATACCACACTTTGGGAGGGTTGTAACCGAACCCTCAGAAACAAAATAAGCTGCCCAAGGACTCTTGAAGCAAACAGCTCTGGAAATGTCATTTCTCCACTGCCATCCACACACACTTATTGCATCAAACAGCGGCCTGACTGCAGGAAGAGCTTAAAATCACCGCTTCCCCCAAAAAAGCACAACCGTGCAAGATGAAAACTAACCGTCAGGTCCCAGTCAGATGATTTACAATCCCCTGTAGGTGCATACAGAAGCTGCGGCCCTAGCCGAGGCAGGAGGCGCGTAGACGGTCTGTAAGGGACCCAGGCTCCTCCGCTAGCTGTAGCCTTCAGATAGCTGGAGTTCGCGGCTGTCTTACTTCACCAGACACCTTCAATTCTTGCCTCAGCTAGTGCAGGCAAACAGAGCCTGTCAAGAACAGTGGCCCTGTCCTCCGGCGTTTACCTAACACTCTGGGAAGCAAGTTACAATGCTACCCGTTTTGGCTCCTATTAACGTTACCTACTTACTCTGCTGGACTCCACGCTACATGTTAAGTACACGTGGGATAAATCTGAAATTTAGGCCTTAAAAAACTTTACAGATTACCTAGTCTAGCCCTCAATTTTATAGATGTAGAAAGTCAGATGGAAAAGGGCTGACGGCTAGCTCAAGGACATAGAGCAAGTGAGTGGCAGAAGCAGGCAGCACCCCACCCTCCAGTTCATCCCGCCATGCTGACCCTCCACATACACGGGGTCCCCAGGCTCTGTGGCCATACAGAAGCTGAAGCTGGGAGGGCTGCATCCTTACAGAGCCCGCAGCAGAGAACGGTGGCCCACAGGCCACTCTAAAGCTGAGGGACCTGTGCTTCCCAAGAGGTCAGTATCCAGGCAAAGGACAGGCAAGAGGCAAGTACTCTGCATCTAGATAATTTTAGGTATTTCCTTCCCCTGCTGCCGCAATTCAAGTAAAAACAAATCAGGAGAGGCATTTTTATTAAACACACCTGACTAGGGAGTAGGAGGCCTTTTTCTTTTTTTTAAAGATTTTACTTATTTATTCATGAAAGAGAGAGAGAGAGAGAGGCAGAGGGAGAAGCAGGCTCCCAAGGAGCAGGGAGCCCGATGCGGGACTCGATCCCAGGACCCTGGCATCATGACCTGAGCCGAAGCCAGACGCTTAACCATCTGAGCCACCCAGGCGCCCCTTTTTCTTTCTTCCTTAATGGGAGAGAATTTATTTAGCTTTGTGAGGCTCTATGTTCGCAGTAATACATACCCTTGGCGCGGGAAGGCCCTATGAAAGTTCCATAAATTACCTTAATAAGGTAAAAATTTAGGCTGATTTTATGAGGCTTTCCTACATTAATTTGAAGAAAGTTAATGGTTATGAGTACATGATCACAATCAAAATGGCAAAATAGACCAAAGGACAAGGTGTGACACTGGGCTTTAAAACCTGGTTTATTAAACTGGACCCAAGATTCTCAGCCTTGACTACACATGAGAATCAACTGCCAACCATGTGAGTTAACCACCTTGGACATTCAACCTGGTCAAGCCTTCAGATGTCTACATCCTCAGACTTCTAGTCTTCAAAGAGGAGGTTCCAGACTTTGTGGGACAAGTCATACCTACTTTGCTCCGTCTGAATTCCTGGCCCAAAGAATCCATGAGCCTAAGAAAATGGTTGTTTTAGACCACTAAATTTGGGGGCATTTTGTTGAATTGTAACTAGGACATCTGAAGAGCATTCAAAAATCCCAGTGCCTAAGGTGTACTACAGCCGAATTCAGCCAGAAGCTCTGAAGGTAGGACCCAGGCATCGATGTTTAAAGCATCCAGGTGATTCTAATGTTCAATCGTGTCTAGACCTCTGCTGTCCAAGACAGTAGCCACTTGCCATATGTAGCTGTTTAAATTTAAATTAATGAAAATTAAGTAAAATTTAAAATTCATTTTTGTTGCACTACCCATTTATCAAGAGCTCAGTATTCATATACGGCTGGTGGCTACCATATTGGATGTAGATATAGAGAACATTTCCATCATCCCAGAAAATTCTATTGGACAGTACTAGTCTAAACCAGTAGTTGTCAAAGTTTGGTCCTGAGCCAACAGCATCAGCATCACCTGGGAATCTGTTAGAAATGCAAATTCTCAAGCCACATCACAGACCTACTGGATCAGAACTTTTTGGGGTGGGGCTCTCTAAAACTCTGATGCACACTTAAGGGTGAGAACTCCTGGTCTTGTTACTGCCCAAACCAAATCATTTTCCCCATCACCTATCTCATACTTAAATCTGCAAATTATCAACTTTTAATTCCATTATAATTAAGAAAATAGTTCATGTTGGCATACAATTTCAAAGGTGTATTTTTGTGTTGGCAAGCATGTTTGAGAAGAAATGCCTTTCAGTTAGCAAAGGATTCTAAAAAGTTTCATGAAGATGCTCTCAGCTATGTATAATCATTAAGAAACAATCTTAAGGTCCAAAAATATTTTTTTATTTTTATTTTTTAAAGACTGTATTTATTTATTTGTCAGAGAGAGAGCACAAGCAGACAGAGCAGGCAGAGGGAGAAGCAGACTTCTCGCTGAGCAAGGAGCCCGATGCGGGACTCGATCCCAGGACCCTGGCATCATGACCTGAGCCAAAGCCAGACGCTTAACCATCTGAGCCACCCAGGCATCCCCCATAAATATTTAAATGGTTAAAAATTATGAAACTCAACAGACTATTCAATTATTAAAATTATAATTGTGAAAATGATATAGCATAACAAAATATAAATGGGAGAAAAGCAAAACACAAAATTGTAACTGCAAATTTGTCTATTACTTGGACAAGGACAAAATGAAGGTAGAGGAAAAAGACCTGCTTAGGCTTGGCCAGACAGTGATCCTACCCCTTTTTCTTTCTGCCTTATATCTTATAGATACCTATGAAAAAACATTTTAGAATTATCTAAGGAAGCAATTTTTTAAAAAAGATACAATTGTGCTTTGATGTGAAAAGTCCATTGCAAGAACAATCTGGTAAAACAGTTCTGTCACTTTGTCAGTGATTCAGTGAATTGTTCATCTCAGAGAAACAGGAAATCCAGACAGGACTCAAGCAAATAATGAGGCTTAGATGGGTTGTCCTATTCCTGAGTCTACAAGAACTTCTTCTCTCTTCTTTTCTGTTTAACCTTAGGTCCAACAATCAAATATCGGAATTACGGATTTTTATAAATAAAATTTTAAAGATGTGAAAACTTGACTTCTTTGTTTATTTAGTTTCCACATAACTGTTGGGTGATAAAATGTCCAATAAACTAATTTCCAAGGAGGAACTTTTCACATTTTCTTCTTACATTTCCAAGTCTAAAGTCCCAGAAATATTTTGTAGAGTGACTCTCTTTGTAAAGATAGCTCCTGGGGTGCCTGGGTGGCTCAAACAGTTGGGTGGCCGACTCTTTTTTTTTTTTTAAGATTTTTTATTTATTTATTTGAGAGAGAGAGAATGAGAGATAGAGAGCACGAGAGGGAAGAGGGTCGAGGGAGAAGCAGACTCCCTGCTGAGCAGGGAGCCCGATGTGGGACTCGATCCCGGGACTCCAGGATCATGACCTGAGCCGAAGGCAGTCGCTTAACCAACTGATGGGTGGCCACCTCTTGATTTTGGCTCAGGTCATGATCTCAGGGTCCTGATTTCAAGCCCTTGACAGGCTCCGTGCTCAGCAGGGAGTCTGCTTGAAGCTCTCTCTCCCTCTCCTTCTGCCTCTCCCCCTGCTCACACAGGTGCGTGCACCCTCTGTCTCTCTCTCTCTCTCTCTCAAATAAATAAATCTTAAAAAAAAAAAGGTAGCTCCTGAATCCCACATAAATCAACTGTTGGTTGTTTTAATATATGTTTTCAGATAAATTTTAGCCTTACTTCCTTTACTGACAGCTCTGTTGTTAGTAAACAATTTCTTACATTATCAAGGCACAATGTAATCTTTCTGGGTGTTTCTGTGTTGGTTTCTCTGCTATTCTGTTTCCTATGCTGGTAATGTTCTCCAAACTCCTTTAAATTCTAAATGCATAAACACCTTCTCTACCCTAGCTACAGGGAAGATTTGAGAAAGGGTAAGTGTGGCTGAATAACTCTGAGAAACCTTGAAGTCTTCAAGAAGCCTCCTATTTGGGGAAACTCATTCCTGAAAATTCCTTAAAAATATGAGTGCATGGCGTGTGTAATTTTTGTTAAAAATCAGAAACAATCCAAGTTATCCACTTATCTCTAACTAGACTTTGCCAGAAGCAGCCAAGTTAACTGGTGGGGTGATAAACTGGCCAGTTTGGTATCATGTAGAAAAATTTTCCCACCCCAACAAGCATCCATATTTTTAAATTAAAAGTAATTCCAAAAAAAACTCTCAACTAAAATTTTAGTGATGCAAAAAATAGGATCTTTCTACTTTTTACAGCTTTTTTGTACTGACTGTAGCTAATTATCTTCATGAATGCTGGTAATTAAGCATTGTCTAGGGCAGCTACTACCTTCAATTATAGCATTTACATATGCTCTTATGGAAAAGGAAATCATTATTTTTATTTCCATTGTTGGAAGTTAAATATAAAAGAGATTGGACAGGAGGTTTTAATAAACTTTTTTTTCTTCTTTAGCAGTGAAGAGAACTTACAAAATGCTTCCTGTGTGTTGGGCATTCTTGAATCTACGCACGAGATTACAAAGATGAATCATATATCATCCTTGCCCTGGAGAAATGAGAGTCTAGCTGCATTCAGCTACATCCGAGCAAGGTCCTTAACACAGAAGACAGAGATCAGGCTGCCTTCATTTTAAACCAGCTCTTATAAAACTACCTTACATTTTAACAAACAACACACTTAAAAGTAAAAAGTAGACCATATATAGAAAACCATCATTAATGTCCTCAAAAAGAGACAGAAAATACAAAAATAGGATATTATTTAAAAAAAAAGTCAGAGGCCAAAAAATGAGCTCTTGGAAATTAAAAATATGATAGGGTAAAAGAAAAATTGAACATTAAGGGCTATAAGATAAACTGGAGGAAACCTTCCAGAAGGCACAACAAAAAGACAAGAAGGACACACATTTCCAGGTCAAAAAGGCCTGTTGTGATTATCTCCAAAGTGGGGAAGAAAAGAATATTCTACAAGATTCTAGAGAATGAAAATCTATGTCACATCTAAAGGATTAGAAACCCAAATAGTGGGGCGCCTGGGTGGCTTAGGTGGTTAAACGTCTGCTTGAGCTCAGATCATGATCCTAGGGTCCTGGGATTTAGCCCTGTTGTCAGGCTCCATGCTCAGCAGGGAGCCTGTTTCTCCCTCTCCCTCTGCCACTACCCCCTTCTTGTGCTCTCTCTCTCTCTCTGTGTGTGTGTGTCAAATAAATATATAAAATCTTTTTTAAAAATTTTTTTTAATTTACAAAATTAAGAAAAAACAAAAAAGAAACCCAAATAGCTTCGGACTTTTCAACAGAAACACAGGAAAGTAAAAGACAACAGGACAACCAAATGTCTTTAAAATGAAATTTGATACCCACCTAAACTATCAATAAGGTGAGTGGTTTCAAATATCTTGATGGTTTCAAAAAACTTTACCTTCCAAACACCCTTTCTAAGGAAGCTACTAAGTATATGCTCTACACAAAATTAAGGCAGTAAACCAAGAAAGAAAAAGGAAACAGAAAAACAAGAGATCCACACAGAAGAGAGGTAAAGGGAATCCTCAGAATGATGTGACAGGCAACCCCAGGATGACAACTTTGTCAGGCAAAGAAGACAACGAGTTCATAAAGGAGCATGTTGGAAGGCTTAAGGAGAAATGTCTTTAAGAAGATGAAATCAAGAAAGTCCCTAATATGTTTAAATGTCTTGAAAGGAGATTTAGGCAAGAGGCAGAAAATTTAAATGTTGAATTAAGGATAAGTACATAGAAAAAGAAGCAAATTAAAGAAAAAGGAAAAAATAAAAACAACTGTTAACTCCAGGAAAAACAAAAAATTTTGTATGACGGGAAAAGAAATCATAGAAGAGCACATGGCTCAACTGTAGTTGACTATATTACATAATCACATAAACACTAAATACTGATAAAATCAAAAGTATATTGGGGAAATGGGGGATGGGAAGAATTTGGGGGTGGGGTGGGGACAGGGTATAGAAAGAGAACACAGAACAAATAAAACCTAGCACTACCAGCAAGTTATTCAGAAATATGGAGGGAAATTCCAAAAGAATGAGCTAAAACTGCTATATGTGGCTGTCTCTGTGGAAAGAAATGAAAAAGAGGATTCCTTTTTTTTTTTTTTAAGATTTTATTTATTTATTCATGAGGGACAGAGAGAGAGAGAGAGAGAGAGAGGCAGAGGGAGAAGCAGGCTCCCAAGGAGCAGGGAGCCCGATACAGGACTCGATCCCAAGACCCTGGGATCATGACCTGAGCCGAAGGCAGACGCTTAACCATCTGAGCCACCCAGGTGCCCAAGGATTCCTTCTTTTTTATCATAGATTTTATAAATTATAAAACTACTTCACACCTTAAATTATGTACACTAAATTATGTACGGCTGGCTCAGTCAGAAGATCCTGGGGTCATGACTTCAAACCCCCTTATTTTAAGTAATCTCTTCTGATTACTTAATCGGAAGAGATTACTTAAAATTTTAAAATTTTAATAAATAGAGTACACTGATTTTACATACACACACACATATATATATACATGCACGTGCGCACACACACACATATTCAGAACCCAACCTCTTACCCACTAAACTTGTGTTTTTCAAATTATAAATTTATAACCCATTAGTGGGTTGTGAAATTAATTTCAGTAAGTCAACCATGACTTCTAAAATGAATTAAAACAGGGGCGCCTGGGTGGCTCAGTCGTTAAGCGTCTGCCTTCGGCTCAGGTCATGATCCCAGGGTCCTGGGATCAAGCCCCACATCAGGCTCCCTGCTCAGCGGGAAGCCTGCTTCTCCCTCTCACACTCCCCCTGCTTGTGTTCCTTCTCTCTGTGTCTCTGTCAAATAAATATATAAAATCTTTAAAAAATAAATAAAATAAAATAAAGTAGAACAGAGAGGGATAGGAAGTAATAGATGCACTGCACATAGTAAAATTTTTCATGAACCTCCTCCATTCATGCACACACACACACACAGCGTCCATGATGTGTATTTTTAACTGTGGAATGGGAACAAAATAATTTTTAAATCGCTAATCTACACTGCATTATAATTACTTTTAGTTTTGGTTTTAAAAAAAGTAAGAGATTCCAATCCACCTTTATTTTAAAACAAAGGCATGGCAAACGCTGACAGCTAATGAAAGTATTCCATTAAAATACTCTTTAAAATACCACTATTATCATGCATGAAGAATGATCACTCTTATATTAATGAAATCTAAATGCTCTGCTTTCTTACAACCGACTATAATATTTGGGCTAGAGAGAAATATAACAAACCGGAAAACAGAAGAGAATTCAAAGTCACCCAAATAATTTTATAATGTGGAATATTACTGATTCTTAGGTGATCTATTTTTTAAATTTCACATAACTTCCGCTAATTTCTAAATTTCTGGTCTACAAAGATATCTGAACAGAAGGAGCCGTCCCAGGCACCTTTGGAATAGCAGGTGAAGCCAACATGGAAAAAAAGTTGCAACATAAAATACGTAAACAAGAAAATATATACATAGTGGACCTGGAGAGGTAGCTTTCTTCCACTGACCTTCGAGGATACACTTTACAAGCTACACTGCAGTGTGGAAAAATTGGGCAAGAAGCTAAAATTTTGATGCTCTTTTACTAAGAGCCTAAATTAAGCCCATTTTTCTTTTAACCTAGCTAAGGTACATATGCACATTGCTTTAAATGCTTACCCAACAATTCATTTTACATAAAATAACAAGAACTTCTATAGAAACAAGTTCCATTATATTCTCTTCATGATAAAGCTTCACTTCCTAAAAGTTATAAAAATCAAATTCATAAGCCATCCATCTATATTTTTAAAACCACCACTACCATCCAAAGTAGATGTAAAAAAAGAATGAATATTAATATATGGGTATTTAAAGACAGAAAAGGTATTTGCTGAAATACACATAAACACTATATTCATGTGCATGTATGTGTGTTTGTGTGTTTCTGAAAATATACGTTGTTTTTGGAAAGATGAGGGAATGGGAAGAATAGGGAGAGACAAGAGGGCAAAAGAGGACTTTATATATCTGTTCATACTGTGGTTTTTGAACTGTTACCTATTTGGGCAAATCAGGGGTTCTCATTCTCGTCCCCCCGCCTGAATTGCCTTGCTTCTGCATCCCATCCCATGCACTTCCACAACCCCTACTTGGTACCCTCATCACACTACGGAACCTACTGAGTGCAGACATTTGCTGAGCGCCTGCTATATACAGACGAGCTGCTATTCCGGGCATGGGACACAAAAGTAGGTAGGATAAGGTACCTGCCTTCAGGGAGCTTGCAACCTCAGAGGAAAACAGAAGAGGAAACAGGTCATTTCCAAATAATATGGTACATATAATGGCAGAAGTATAATCTAACATAACCTACTGCATTGTATTTCAACTATTTTTCCCCTCTCTCTTCCCACATCTCTCAAAGGTGCAAACCTCTGACATAGGCGCTAGGCCCACAGTGATCTTTGGATCCTGTGCTGAGAAAGGATCCCATATGATGTAAACTTCATAAATATCTCCTGAATAGTAAATCAACAGTATTTTAAGAAACATGTTCATATGTCTTAATGTTTCAAAATGGTGATTGATATATATGCCAACTATTAACCTGGACCCCTGTGGTGTATTATAATCTTAGAATTTCAAAACAAATATCTTTAACCTCAGAAGCCCTATGATCTTTCAGTCCTTAACATGTAGTCTTGGCTTTTATTCCATAAAGGGGGGAAATCATGAAAGCTAAGCCTACCTGTTTCTTCCCCTGGAAATCAAAGTATCCTTGCTTGTTTTTACTGGTAAGACTGAAAACTTTCACCCACTAATTTAAAATTTCTATTCATAGTTAATACATTAGTAATTTCTTGCAATTTTCAGGAAAATAATAATTCTCACTTTGACACAGGTTTGCCAATATTATTTAAAGACTTCTTAGAGTTCAAGCCTTGAACTTCTAGGTAAGAAAAAAAATATTCTCACCTTTCCCTGAGCTCTATCCCAAAATAAATGATAGAAATGAATTGCCAACATAACATGAAGCATTGTTGTAATTAATCAACCCAGAGCCCAAGGGAGGAATCATTTCTATTTTTAAATACACTGCTGCTTTAAGGGAAAAACCTGGTGGAGAAATATGAAACCAGGCTACATAATGAAACTCAAAAGGCATTTGGTGTCTCCATCCTTGCAAAGACAGTAATCCTAACCTACAAGCAGCACTGCTGGATAGACTCCACTCAAGTTTTCTGTAAACTGAGTGACCAGTACCCAGGTAGAAGCCCACAGAAAGGGTCCCTCCACGAAAGAATCCTATCTGTCAGGGGGACAAAACAAGAGAACTCCCATGCTTCAATGCTATTCTTAGTTTCAGATAAGGGGCTATTCCAATAAGCCAGCAGATGGATAAATCCCCAAGTCACCCTACAAGTCTTTACTTAAAAGATCCTGATTCGTAACTGCAGTGGTGGCCCTAAAAATGTCAACTAATTATGTAGCATTTCTAACCACCTATCTATAGTTACCATTTCTATCCAGGTTCCACAAAATTAAATGTTTCTCTCCACAAATCGGAAAGCTTCACTTCATTAAACAGTAAGCTAACTGCAGCACTCCCTATGGTTAAGAGTGACAAGGAGCAGGTGCCAAACCAGCAAGGAAAAACAGAAGCAGTGGCTACATTAACAGGAGCTCATATTCTACCTGTTTCCCAGGCTGCTTTGAAGAATCTGGCCCAGCAGAATTTGCAGAGGAAACAATAAAAAAAAACCAGTTTCAGAAAAACTGTTGATGATGTGGACCTCTAATTTAATCTGTAAATACTGAAATTTACTCAGCTCACTAGCACCATGAAATATACAACTACACCACTAGGAATCTATCTAAAATACTGTAACTCTTTAAAATGTATCTAAAAATATTATCCAAGGATACATCTATTACTGAGAAGCATTTAACACACAACATTTTAAATATAACTTTAGCTATTTACTATCACCCTATCTGCTATAGGTAGCAGAATGTTTGCAAACTAAATAAAAATTTCCACCCTCTGCACAAAAAGCAAATAACTCCCAATCTTACCTCCTGACAACTTCTTCCCCCAAATTTAGCAAAATTGTGCCTGAACACCACATGATTATAGAATAGAGGCAGCTGCGTCCTTTAGCAATAAAATAACACTACTTCAGTCTCTATTCAGTGAAAAAAATCTCCCAAGAGCAAAAAATCACTAAATTGTAGTGCATCAATCAACAGGTGACTTTTAGAAACACACTCATACTCATGTCCCAGAGGAATTAATTCTGTCAAATCTGCCGGGTTTTTTTTTTTTTTTCTTTTCTATTTTTACAAGCTACTGCATTGCTATACTGAATGAATTCCAACCATTTTCTTCTCAGGGGCTTACCAGAAAAATGCCAAATATTCAAATTATTTTAAGGCATTTTCCCATACTGCTGCGTGGAAGAGAGCAGAATTAATAAGGATCCAAGAGTTACCACTTTTCAAATGCAAATATGTTGCCATCTAGTAAATGCAGACCCTTTTTAAACATCCCCCCAGTGTCTACACAGCTCAGGGCACCACTTTTGTTTCCCTGAAAATCAAAATTCGCGCATTACATTCAGGCATTATCTCGACCCAGCACCAACAAAATAATAGATTTTAAATGGTCCACGCCTGAGCCTGCATCATACAATACTGTTCTGCTTTATTATGAGGGTTCCCCCCCCATTTTACAAAGTCCCTAAACAATTCCGCCAAATAAAGCAAACTGTGCAGTGGTAGGAAAAAAAGAGGGGCACTGAGTTCCACGAAAACAAGGCCTTGGCATGGTCCCTTGCCCGCCTCAGGCCTCAGTTTTCTTATCTGTAAAATGTGGGACTGCTCGTCTCTGGGGTCCCATCCGGCCCCCTCTCTCCGGGTGCCCCGAAGCCGGCCAGGTTTTACGCGGCGGACTGGTGCCGGCTGTGGCCCCAGTGCCCGGGCTGATGCCGCTCTAGATGGGAGGGGACAAGGAGGGGGGGCAGCGGGAGGAGAGGAACTTGGACTTGCCACAGCTTCAGAGAGGAGCGTGCGACAAACTTGAAGCCGTCCTCCTAACAATAGGGAAGAGCACTCCCATTTTCCGGGCTCAAACTTGCCGGGGACTGCGGGGTGGGCTCCTCCTGCCCGCCCTCTCGGCGCCCGCTTTACCTTTCTCCCTGTTTGGTGTTAGAAGGAGGAGGGTGCAGGACCGTTTGATTCCCTTCCATCTCCACCACGCACTTGGTGTTCAGTTCCAGTTCTGAAAGCAGAAGGGAAGAGGGCCGTTGCCGAGCCGAGCATCCGCGCCCCCAGCCCCTTGGGCGCGGGGCTCACCCGGGGGGGGGGGGGGGCGGCGGCCGAGCCGGGAGCCGCGCGCCGGGGGCTCCGCAGCTAGTGCGGCGCCGCCTCCGCCCGGGCCCCGCGGCCCCGCCGCGTTCTCGCCGCCCCGGCCCCGCGGCCCCGCACTTTGCAAAGTTGCCCCCGCCCTCGGCCCGACCACAGATAAAAACGAGCGGAAAGCTCCTCACCTCGCCGGTTCATGGGCCGGACCCGGACGGCAACTTTTACCTTGGTATCCGACATGTTGGCGGCGCCCGCTCGGTCCGAGGCGGCCCCTCACGCGCCGCGCCGCCGCCGCCGCCGCCGCCGCCGCCGCGCGCCCCCCGAGCGCGGCCGCCGCCGCTCCGCCGTGTGCTCCGCGAGGCAGCGCCGAGGCGCGCGGGCCATCCCGGGGGAGCGCGACGCGGGGCACGGCCGGGCCCGGGGAGGGGCGGGCGGGCGCGCGGGGCGGGGCGCGGCGGCGGCGGCGGCGGCGGCGGCGGCGGCGGCGGCGGCGCCGCGGGCGGGAGGAGGCCGCGCCGCCGGGCCCAGGCGCCGCTCTAGCCGCGCCGGCCCAGGCGAGCGCGCCGCGCCGCGGCCCCTCGCGCCCGCCCCGGGCCCGGCCGCGCCGCCATCTTCCGCGCCCCGCCCGCCGGGGCCCCTGGGCGCGGGGAAGGCCGGACCCGGGGCGGGCGCGCGGCGCCTCCCGGAGCGCGGCGGGGGCCCGGGCGGGAACGGCGAGCCGCGCGGGGCCTGGGGCCGCGGGGGCCGGACGCCTCGGGGGTGGGGGGCGGGGGCCGGGCTAAGTCTGCGGCGTGCCCGCGCCCGCGGGGACCCCGGGGGCACAGCCTGGAACTGAGTCCCCGCAGTGGGGCCGCTGTCACCCGCAGACCCGGAGCCCCGGGGCGTGCCGGGTGGGCAGGCCTTACCCACGGAATGAAACACGCCTCGACCGAAATGCCAGCACGCCGCCCCCTCCGCCCGCCCCACACCAGCGTGCAGCGGTCTTTTCAGATCGATGTGGGGGACCGAGGCTAGAAATGAATCTGTGCATCTACCACCGAAAAGAGTGTGTGTTTCTCAACACCGCTCTCGCTCCCCTGGCCTTCCCTTCCCTTGGCCTTCCACGTCTCCTGTGTGAGAGACGTCAAGTAGGCTGGGAGGGTCATTCACTCTTACGTAAGAATTTAAAAGCAATGGGTTCCGTCGTCCTGCCAAACGCAGACCTCGCTGCCAGGGCGGAACTGGGTGAATCTGATTTATTCCGTTTGGTTCAACGGTTCAACAAGTGCTTATCGGGAGCTTACTGTGTGCCAGGCATTTTGAAGGATACAAAAGTATAAAATTCAGAGTTTAAATCTGGGGGACATATTTCG
The DNA here is from genome assembly GCF_009762305.2 of Zalophus californianus. Lineage (NCBI taxonomy): Eukaryota > Metazoa > Chordata > Mammalia > Carnivora > Otariidae > Zalophus > Zalophus californianus. The sequence goes on from NC_045601.1 coordinate 136,721,071, forward strand.
ATGTTGCTTAAATGTGGAAATTCAATCATTCCTAAAGTTCACTGAAAGTTGAATTGGGGGCCTACTGTGTGCAGGGTGCTGTAAAGGGTACATGCAGACATGAATAAAGTTAGGCATCCTGTACCCCAGACTCTCATTCTTGGGGGGGGGGGATAGCACGGGAGTCAGGTATAATGCTACTGTGTGGGCAGGTGGTGAGAGAGAGGTTCAATTCTGTCTCCCAACAGGTGCCACGTTGTGGGCTTGCCTTTGAATAATGCTCCTCCTTAACTCCTGTCTTGTTCCAGGGTCCACTAATTCAGCTCACCTCTGAAAGGCTTGTAGCATCTTTCTTTTCCATTCCTACTAGCGAAAACCTACTTTATTCACCCATTCATCTATCCAACAAATGTGTCCCAAGGATCTACTATGTGACAGACACTGTTCTAGGCTCTTGGAATACAATGCTGAACAAAAGAAGCAAGATTAACAACCTCCCGGGGCTAACCGGCTAGTTCTGTGCCTTTCTCCTCACCTTCAGGCTACTCAGGCATTCTCTTAACTTCCTGGTTTTACCTTCTGTAATCTCCCCTATATTCAGCTTCCAGACTGATTTTTTTCTTGTTTAAAATTGTATCCTTTGCGGGTGCCTGGGTGGCTCAGTCATTAAGCGTCTGCCTTTGGCTCAGGTCATGATCCCAGGGTCCTGGGATCGAGCCCCACATCGGGCTCCCTGCACAGTGGGAAACCTGCTTCTTCCTCTCCCACTCCCCCTGCTTGTGTTCCCTCTCTCACTGTGTCTCTCTCTGTCAAATAAATAACTAAAATCTTTAAAAAAAAAATTGCATCCTTTGATCATGCATGCTATTCCATTGCTTTAAAAAAAAACAAAAACCCTTCTGATAATCTAGTACCCTATTTAATATTACCTTCCCTGTTCCTGAAGTGCTTCACATCATCCAGAACCTTTTCACAAGCAAGATTCCATCCCCATGCTAAGCCATTGTTCTGTAGTTTTCATCAGTGTGCATTATAGAGGGTTGAATTGTGCCTCCCAAAGATACGTTCAAGCCCTAACCTCTAGTATCTGTGAATATGACCTTATTTGGAAACAGGGCTTTGCAGGCATAATCAAGTTAAAATGAGGTCATACTGGGATAAGCCTTAAATCCAATGGCTGATATCTTTATAAGAGAAAGAACCAGGAGATTTGGAACCCCACACACAGAGAAGATGACCATGTGAAGATGGAGGCAGAGATCAGAGTGATGGGATCCAGAAGCCAAGAAATGCCATGAATTTCCAGTAGCTCTGAGAAGGTAGAAAGAGGCAAGGAAGGATTCTTTTCTAGAGCCTTCAGAGGGAGCATAGCTCTTCCAACACCTTGATTTTGGACTTGTAGCCTCCAAAACTATGACAGAACAAATTTCTGTTGTATTAAACCACACAGTTTGTGGTAATTTGTTACAGCAGCCCTAAGAAACTAATAGAGGGATTAGTGTTTCTTTCCCTCTCCCCCACCAACCCTCTCATTTTATGTGCTTCCTCCTCTCATCTTAATTCTCTGCCATATCATGAAAGCCTTGAATGCCTGACTAAGAAGTTTCAACTCCAGGGGTGCCTGGGTGGCTTAGTCAGTTAAGCGTCTGCCTTTGGTTCAGGTCATGATCCCAGAGTCCCAGGATCGAGCCCCATTTGGGCTCCCTGCTCAGCGGGGAGTCTGCTTCTCTCTCTGCCCCCCCCCACTCCTGCTCTCTCTCTCAAATAAAATCTTGATTAAAAAAAGTTTCAACTCTATTTTTTTAAGATTTTATTTATTTATTTATTTATTTATTTATTTATTTATTTATTTATTTGACAGAGACACAGCAAGAGAGGGAACACGAGCAGGGGGAGTGGGAGAGGGAGAAGCAGGCTTCCCGCTGAGCAGGGAGCCCACTGTGGGGCTCAATCCTGGTACCCTGGGATCATGACCTGAGCCGAAGGCAGATGCTTGATGACTGAGGCACCCAGGTGCCCCTCAACTCTATTCTAAAGGCAGTGGGAATTGACTGAAGGTTTTTGGTTTGGAAGCTGGGGACTGACAGGTTCAGAGCATCCTGAGGAATGACTCAGAGGGCTGATGCAGTCATCTCGATGACAAGTGGTGATGGCTAGAACAGGAGGAACAGATGCAGGGCGTATTGTCGAGAGTGGAATGAATGACTTAGCAATCAGTGGGATGTGAGGACTGGGGGAGGCAGAAGGCTAGTTGGTGACTAGGTCTAGAAAAATGATGGCCCACAACCCACCACAAATGGATGAGAAGAAGTCTTGAGGCAAGAGGGGGAATGATTAACAAGGTGCTGCTACTTAAACAGCTCTCAGTGGCTCTTTGCTGAGTGGTCCTTCCTTCTGCTTTCCTTTCCCAACCTTCTCCAACTTTAAACGTCCATTTTAGTCCTTGCCTCTTCTAAGAAGGGTTTACTAAACATTTATTCTTCAAAACAGTCTAGCCTTAATTCGCTTGGAATCATATCTTTTTAAAGTGAGAAAGTGCCTTTTTGGAGTCTTCTAGACCCTTCTACAACATCCCCCAAAGTGGCCATCCCTCTGCTTGAGTATGTTTGGTGGCAGAGTGCTAATTGCTGGGTGACTCTATTCCAACGTTATATCGTTAGAGAAGATCTCCATGAAGAATCAAATTTGCCTCTCTGTAAATCCCAACTGTTGACATGAGTGCTGTCTCCTAGAGCTTCACTCTCGAAGTCAAACTCCTCTCGTACATGACAGCCCTTCAGATACTTGAAGGCAGCTCTCACGTCTGTGTCAAGACTTCTGGTCCTCGGAAAGTGCTGTTGTGGTTATTGCTTTTGTATAACACCCCCCCCCCCCCCCCGCCATCTAGCAACTTGAAACAATTTGAGAAGGGCTTACCTGGGCAGTTCTGGCTCTGGTTCTATCACAAGATTGCAGTCAGATGGTAGCTAGAGCGGGAACCATGAGGGGGTTGGAACAGCTGGAACAGGCCAGGCTTTTCTCTGACTCTAAGTAGTCTCAAGGCTCTGTCTCCATATGGTCTTTCTGCATGGGTAGGCTTGAGCTTGCTCACAGCATGGTGGCTAGGTTCCAAGAGTGAGCATTTCAAGAGTTCCAGCACATGCTCTATCAGCTCTTATATGACCTTACCTTAGAAGTCCCCTGGTGTCACTTCTGCCAGAGTCACACAGCCCTCCCAAATCCAAGGTGAGGACTGTCGTTCCCTTATCTCAATGGGGGAAATGTCAAAGTTAATATTTTAAGAAGGTCATGTAAGGTGGGTGATATTTGCAGCCCTTTATGGAGAATGCAATCTGCCTAGTAACACCTTCTCTCAACTGTCTTCCTGGCCTTCCTCCTCTGAAAGTGTGTTGGAATAAAGTAAGGTTTAGGATTAAGACGGGCTGTGTTTGAATCTTCTCTCATTTACATGTAGCTTGGAACAAGTTCTTTTTTTTTAAAGATTTTATTTATTTATTTGAGAGAGAGAATGAGAGAGAGAGAGGACATGAGGGGGGGAGGGTCAGAGGGAGAAGCAGACTCCCTACTGAGCAGGGAGCCCGATGCGGGACTCGATCCCGGGACTCCAGGATCATGACCTGAGCCGAAGGCAGTCGCTTAACCAACTGGGCCACCCAGGCGCCCCTGGAACAAGTTGTTTAACCCCCACTAATCTTCAATGGGTTGCATAATGGGGAATCTGAACTTCTACCACACAGGATGTAGTAGATGCCTTTTTGAGTAAATGCCTGGCATGCAATGTTCTACATTTCCAGTTCCTTCTCCCCCTATGCTTCACCTTTGGCTCCTAGGCTTCAGCTTCCATGTTTGTACTATATAACCCCACCTGCCTGGTAGAGTTCATTGGACCGGTATTCCTGGCTATTCCTGCCACAAACTGAGTCTATCAGGTTCTTCCCCCTGCAAATCTGGGCTTTGAGTTCCAAGGGTTGTGACTGAGGGTGTGACCTTTGGAATCAGACTGTCTGGTTTGAATTCCGAACCTTCCCTTTCTGAGCAAGAAAATCTGTACTAACTTTTTTGGGCCTCAGTTTCCTTATTTGTAAAATAGGATGATGGTGATTGATGATAGGAAAAGTACCTACTTCATAGGGTCGTTATGAAGATAAAATGAGTTAATACCTGTGACGTTCTCATCACAGCATTGTGAATGGAGGTTGGCACCTCCCAGCAGTCAACCTGAGGGCTGCAGAGTGCTGTATTTTTCATAGTTACAAGAGGACCAGAACGCTGCTCTGAAGAAGAATAATCATGAAGCCATTGTGCAGGACACTTAGGGAACAGAGACCCTTGGGGTTTCTAAAACCTTCTAGGCTCTATCCAGGCTGAGCTACATTCCTGCTCCTAGATCCTACAGTGAGGGTAGAATTAACCTGGGAAAAGCACCCATGTGACTGAGAAGACAAGAAGATGCTCAATGAACACTAGCTAATCCATTCTGTCAGCATGGAGAATGTCAATAAATTACATAAAATATTGCAGACATCCCCCTCCCATCCATAAGTCCCTTCATTAGGGGAATATTTACAGTTGGATACACAGATGATAAGCACGTGAAAGAAAGAAAGGCAGCTTAGCGCGAGGAGTGAAACCATGCACTTCTGGGTCAAGCAACCCAGGTTCAAATCCCAGCTCTGCCGCTTGCAAGCTGTGTGATCTTATTCCAGTCATTTCTCCTGTCTCTGCTTCCATTGCCTCACCTCTAAATGGTGATGATGATGGCGCTTACCTATTGTGCAGGGCACCCTTAGGGCAGGGTCTGAACAGGGTAAGGGTAAAATAAGCATCAGGTCTTGTTGTTACCATTACCATCACTATTATTTATAGATCAGGACTCCCCCAGCCTAGGTTACTCAATATTACTCAGTAGATGTGACCCTACCACATTCCCTAAGTGTCTGGGGTTTCACAGTATGAAATGAAAAGCGGTCCTTAGAACAGTTCCCAACAGGGTAAGCCCTCAACATCAGTGCCCATCAGCCCTCCTGGGAGTCCCTCAAAAGTACCAATTACCCACTCGAGGCCACAGAGGGAACCTGTTTTCCTGCCACAATTGGTTCTTCAGGCTAGAAAATGATGGGGTGAGAGCTTTCGCAGGATTCTTCCACAGGAAGAAGTTCCCAAAGGTCTGTAAGGGAGATTGTGGGAACCCCAAACTTAGATATTTGGCAGGAAGAAACCCAAGTGGTTATCCATCTAACAAGAGTCATAAACTACACCAGGGATTTCAACTGGTTGGACTTCTTAAAAGAATCTGGAACTTTCTAAGGCACCTATGCTTGGTGTTTTTCTTATTCCTGCCTATGTAGTTGAAGAAAGCAACAAAAAAGGATAATAAAAGCATGCAGGTGCTTTTCTTCGGCAACGTCAAAAAAAGTTCTGAAAGCCTTACAGACAATGTCCCACTTGGAAGTCAGGAAAAAACAGCTTAGGGCTCAGAAGGCAGTTTGCTGAGGTCATGACCCTGCTGCGGAGAAGTAAAGGCTCATTGGAGAGCTGGCTTAGCCGGAGAAGAACCCTGGATTGGGGCTGAGCTATGGAAAGGGTGGAGCTTCCCTGACAGCACAACCTGGCCCAGATGTTCTTTTCGACCATCTCTACAATCCCCAAAGACTAGCTTAGCTAACTAATACAGCTGTTGTGTGCCCCAGTATATGCACTGGGTGCATATTTTAGAGCATGAGTCGGGGCAGCGTCAGAGGGAGAGGGAGAGGGAGAAGCAGACTTGCCACTGAGCAGGGAGCCTGATGTGGGACTTGATCCCCGGACCCTGGGATCATGACCTGAGCCAAAGGCAGATGCTTCATTGACTGATCCACCCAGGTGCCCCTGTATGCATATACTCTTTGTTAGGAGGAGCTTGTTGATAGCGCTTTACTTTAGAAACTGGAAATGCCATGGGTTCTGAAGAACTGGCAGACACCCGATAACAAATATACCAGGGACTCTGGAAACATCTGATGTATTCCAGTTGGAAGTGGGCTACTGGGCTGATGGGAAAACTGCTCATGGCTCAGGTCTACAGAGGGTCAAAGAGTAATGATGGAGCAAATACTTAAATAAGAAGCTTTATATAAATCTTGTTTAACAACTGTATCTGTCAGCCTAGGCTAAGTGGCATCATGGTGACCAACAAACTTCAAATCTTAGTGGCTTATAAGAACAGGGCTTTATGTCCCACTTATGTGACCTGTCCATCACAGTCTGGTGGTGATTCTGCAGCTATCATTTGCATTCTGCGTTCTAGGCTGATGAAAGAGTCCCTAGCCAGGACAATGCCAGATCTGTGACAGAAGGAAAGGAAAAGGGGCGCCTGGGTGGCTCAGCCATTAAGCGTCTGCCTTCGGCTCAGGTCATGATCCCAGGGTCCTGGGATCGAGCCCCACAACAGACTCCCTGCTCTGCAGGAAGCCTGCTCTCCCTCTCCCACTCCCCTTGCTTGTGTTCCCTCTCTTGCTGTGTCTCTCTCTGTCAAATAAATAAAATCTTAAAAAAAAAAAAAGAAGAAGAAGGAAAGGAAAAGGTGGCAAACCGCACAAAGGCTCTTCAAACTTTGGTTCAGAAACGGCATATAACACTTCTCAATTCTCATCGGACAAAGCAAGTCACATGGTCTAGCCTCACATCAGTGCCACAGGAAGGCGTAATTCTCCCCCAGGAAAGGTGTTGTGTTGTCATATGATAAATATGTATTTTGATGTCCATCCATGGTTCCTGGCTCACAGCTCATAATTACCTAAGTGATTAGAGCATAGGAGCATCTTTCTTTACAATATAGGGGTTTTTGTCCTTCGTTCCTGAAATAGCTCCAGAGCATTAACAGTGAGTTGAGGTGATTTTTGAAAAGCCACAGGATGTGACTGGTTGCCAGGGGAACCAACCATGTGATTGGATTGGAACTTTCAGCTCCACTTCCTCTCACTGCTAACTTGGGGGGAGGAGAGAGGGGCTGGAGGTTGAATCAATCACCAATGGCCAATGATTTATTCAATCATGCCTACACAGTGAAGCCTCCATTTAAAAAAATTAAAAGGACGGGGTTTAGGAAGCTTCTGGATTGGTGAACACGTGGAGGTCCCAGGAGGTTCGTACACCAGAGAGAGCATGGATGCTCCACACGTTTTCCCACATACCTTGCCCTATGCATCTCTTCCATCTGACCGTTCCTAAGTTGTATAATCAATCAGCAATCTAGTAAGCCCAGTTGACCCTTGAACAATGGGTCAAGTAGGGGTGCTAGACCCCCTGCCTAGTCAAATATTCACATATAACTTTTGACTCCCCAAAAAACTTAATTATTAATAGCCACTGCTGACCAGAGCCTTACTGATAACACATATAGTGATTAATACATATTTTGTATATGTATTATATATTGTATTCTTACAATAAAGTAAGCTAGAGAAAAGAAAATGTTATTGAGAAAATCATAAGGAAGAGAAAACACATTTACAGTCTTGTACTGTATTTATTGAAAAAAATCCACATATAAGTGGACCCATGCAATTCACAACTGTGTTGTTCAAGGGTCAAATGTAGGGGCGCCTGGGTGGCTCAGTGGGTTAAGCATCTGCCTTCGGCTCAGGTCATGACCCTGGGATCCTGGGATTGAGCCCCGCGTCGTTGGCTTCCTGCTGAGCAGGGAGCCTGCTTCTCCCTCTCCCTCTGCCCCTCCCCCCCCGTGGTGCTTTCTCTCTCTCTCCCAAATAAATAAAATCTAAAAAAAAAAAAAAAACTTCAAGTGTAAACTGCTTTCCCGAGTTCTATGAGCTGCTCAAGCAAATGATGGAATGAAGGAGCGAGTCACGGGAACACTGGACTTGTGACTGGTGTCTGAGGTGGTGGAGGGCAGTCTTTTTTTTTTTAAGATTTTATTTATTCATTTGAGATAGAGTGAGTGAGCATGAGCAGGGGCAGAGAGAGAGGGAGAAGCAGACTCCCCTACTGAGCAGGGAGCCCAATATAGGGCTGATCCCAGGACCCCAGGATCCTGACCTGAGCCAAAGGCAGATGCTTAACTGACTGAGCCACCCAGGCGCCCCTGGAGGGCAGTCTTGTAGGACTGAGCCCTTACCTGTGCCATCTGACATGAACTCCAGATGGATAGTGTCAAAATTGAGTTGAATTGTAAGATATCCAATTGGTGTGCCGTGGAAAGTGAAGAATTACTTGGTGAGGAGAAAGCCCTCCACATATTTGGAGTACAAAAGTATTCAGTGAATAGTCAGTAGACAGAAAACACAGTGAATTTTTTCCTCTAGTGAAGGGCTCTAAGCCATCTGCCACAATAACATTGATATTTTGCCAGAGTTAATAGCAGCACACATTTATTAAACACTACTTACCAGGCACAATTCTATTATTTAATCCTCACAATAACCCTATTATATTATTAAAAATAATAATTTTTACACTATTACTATTACCCTTCACTATACTGATCAATAAAAAATAAAGTTTAGGTAACTGTTCAAGGTCACACGCCTTGGGATTTGAAAGCACATACAAATTAGAACACGCATGTGAATGGTTTTTCTAAAGGTGATAATGGGTTTGCCCTGATTCATCTATATTTTTTTGACATAAAAGAGAAGTAGTATAAATAACAGTGTTGGAATTATGCCTCACAGTTTAAAGAATAAAGTAGCTTCCACAGAAGAGTCACAGAATCCTATAGTAGATAAAAGAGAAAATCATTTTTTTTTTCGTGGCAGTGGTCTAGGATGCAGGGGGTAGAATCTGCGGAGAATGTTGGGCTCACTGTGCAGAGTAGGAAAAACAGACTTTGGTGTCAGACTGAGTGTGGTCTGTTTTCCACTTCTGGAACTTACTTGCTGTGTTTACGTTGTATATTCAAGCAGGAAAGCTTGCATGTAAAGTGGCTACATAATATCGGTTTCGCGGGGTTGTTGTGAGGCTGAAATGAGATAATGTGTGTAGTATGCCTGGCTTAGTGACCGGCATATACAAAAGAAACGTTCAGGGGCGCCGGGGTGGCACAGTCGGTTAAGTGTCCAACTCTTGATTTTGGCTCAGGTCATGGTCTCGGGGTCATGAGATCGAGTTCCGTGCTCATCAGGGAGTCTGCTTGAGGATTCTCTCTCTCCCTCTCCGTCTGCCCCCCCCCAAGATAAATAAATACAATCTCCAGAGCATTCAGCCAATGGTAACTGTGATTGTTACTACACCTGCTGCTGCTGTTATCGAGGGAAGGCTAGGGGTGTGATGTGAGTATTTGGGAACGTGCAGTCTAGGTGGAGCGCAGGACAGCAGGAACACGGGGGCAGGAGAGCGGTGGAAGCTACTGGGGCAATGTGTGCTAGAGAGTCCGCCCTGGGAGAAATCAGCTGGTGAAAATGACCTGGGAATGGACTGTGCAAACTCTACATTTTTACTTGAAATAGATGAGCAGGAACAATAGTGAGGAAGAGAGGGGTTGGGAGACATAGCAGTTGGAAGTCTTTATGTATATACTTCAGGTCAGATTGGGGGAACCCTCTTGCCTTGCCCTCTTCTGAGCAGGACCCATAGCTGATCAGAATAGAATCTGAGGGCTCTCTCTCTCTCTCTCTTTAAAGATTTACTTATTTATTTGAGAGAAAGAAAGAGAAAATGCAAGCTGGGTGAGGGGCAGAGAGAGAGGGAGAGAGAGAACTTCAAGCAGACTCCCCGCTGAGTGCAGAGCCCCACGTGGGGCTTGATCTCATGACCCTGAGATCATGACCTGGGCCAAAATCAAGAGTCAGACACTCAACTGATTGAGCCACCCAGGGGGGCCCCTGAGGTCTCTCTTGATGCACAGACCCATAACTCACCACATAAGCACAGTGACCTAGCCAAGGGTCCCAAACCTGGCTGAACATTCTTGGAAACAGGGATTCCTGAGTCTTCTCTCACACAGAGATTCAGGAGGTCAGGGCTGGGCTGATTCTGGAAGAGCACATGCCTGGACTGGCATTTAGGAATGGCTTGGCCATAGCTTGGCAAGTCCCACAGGCTGCAGCCCACAGTGTGAGGGTAAAGGGATTATCCCGGCTGTTGTAGAGCCTTAGTTCCCCAACGTGGGCTCAGGAATGACTTGGAACTAGCCAAACCCAAAACAAACAAAACGAGGTGAGAAGCCCAAAACAAAACATCAGCCTTCCCCAAGGAATCTAACCCTCTGCAAAGACTTCAGGTTGGAAGTCGTGTGGGTAAGTATAGGGGAACCAGAGCACTTTGGTTTTAATCCTATAGAGATCACTGATAGAAAATGGAGAAGCTCCCCCACCGCTGCCCCACTCACTAATGAATCCACTCATTTATGAAATGCTTACTGACCAGCTGGTACAGGAAGTCCTTGTGGGAATTGCTGGGGATTCGGAAACAGATATCATCTCTGCCGGGGACTCAGACACAAGGAGCTCCAGGCAAGGGTGGAAGAATAGCCAGAAGTCTTCTAAAGTGGGCCACGCTCTCTCATGGCTGTGTGAACCGGTTGGGTGGGAGACAGCAATTTCTATCCTGAGGGAGGCTTCGCACTCAAGAGGACATTTGAGCTGGGTCCTAATGGCTCAGGGGTAGTAAGCCCAGCCGGGAAGAGAATATCTTAATCAGAAGTCATTGGGCTGCAAGAAAATCAAACGGCAGCAAAAAGAGAAGCGTGTTGGAAGAACAGGTCTCTTTGGGGATGTAAGTACCACAGGTCTCAGGAAGGGCTGTAGCCAGAGTCTGGAAAGTCAAGAATTCAAATTACTGCCTCAGTTCCCTTTAGCCCTGTGGTCTTTCATCTCTCTCTGTTTAATTCAGTCTTCTCTCTTTCTAGACGAGCTTTGTGCACATAATGAAAAATGACCAGCTTCGACACTTTGTGTATGGCCTTCTTTTCTACTTCCCAATGACAGCTAACCACACCGAACTGCAAGTAATAGCTTGTCTTCTAAGTAAATTTGGGTCCAGTTCAAGTCAGAGTGTGTGTGTGTGTGTGTGTGTGTGTGTGTGTGTGTGTGTGTGTGTGTGTGTGTTGGGGGAGGGGCTACCGATAGAGACAGAGGAAACACAAGTGTTGATGGACTGATGGAAAGGCTTAACTGGGCAGAAGTTCAACTGGGTGTGCAAGGTGGGAATGGGTGGCCAGCAGAGTGGAGGAGGGAGAGGACGGAATCGTGAAGTAGGGGGTTGGGGGTCCATGGCACTGAGCGGAGAGGGACGCTAAGGATGGAACTTCAAGTTTTCTGGTCCCGTGTGTGGTGGGATTGGTAGTTAACTTCCCCATTCCCACCATGATTTCTCTGCTGCTGTGGTTCCACCAGAAGGGGTTTTTTTCTTTCATTTGGCAGAAAAATAGACACTGATTTTATCTTTCTACCACGTTTAAGTTTATTTATTTATTTAAGTAATCCCTATACCCGATGGGCAGCTCAAACTCACAGCCCTGACCCACATCAAGAGCAGCATGCTCTTCCAACGGAGCCAGGCAGGCACCCCCTCTACATCGTGTTTAAGTGTGAAATCGTTCAGTCACATTCCTGTACCTGTGATCCTGCCTGCCGTTTCTCTTCTAGATGTGACCCACATCTAATCAACCACTGAAAGCAGCCTAAGGAGGAAGGAGGAGCTTCTGGAACAAATGTGGAGGGGATCAAGTCGAGGCTGTTGCATACTTCTGCACACTCTGCAAGTGTTGGTTGTCAGGGTTGGGGGGGCGGTTCCAGGAAGGGGGTGTGTGATGGAAGCAGAGTCTATGTCACATAAAGAAATGGTCTGGAAAACCTGGAATGGTGGGTGGAGATCCTCTTGAACTGTCTTGTCACCTGTGGGTCATAAGCAAAATGTTCCGTCCCAGAGGTGGTAGAAGGTCCTAGAAGGAGATGGAAGGAACGGATGAATGCCTCAAGGGGAAGTCTGGGTCCGGAATACCTGTCTTAAGTGCTGTGCATATTTCTACTTTCTCCAGGCCACTTTGGCTAACCCACTGCCCTAGCCTGCTTCCTTCTGCAGAGACACTTGTCTGTTTCTTGGCTTGTGGCCTCAATAGGTTATGACACCCTCACATGTTTCACATATGAGATAGTGTAGAGAATGTATAAAATCTTCAGCCTTTTTCTCCCTTTTCCTATTCCTCAGAAGCAGCCACGTTTAACTTTACATACTAGCTGTGACCTTGGGCAAATTACCTAACTTCCCTATGTCTTCATCTCCAAAGTGTTGCCAATAATAACACTACTTCATAGGGTTATTGTCAGAATTAAATGAGGTAATTCACGTAAAGTGACTGGCATTATGCCTTCACATAGTAAGAATTCGGTAAGTGTTAGCTCTCATTATCATGGGGCATCGTAATCCATTGGTTTGATTGTCTCCCTCCCGGACTATGAACTCCTGCAGGAATTAGAGTCTGTAACGTGATGGGCACATCAAAGGAACTCAGTAAAAGGAAGTTATTTTTATTGTTGTTGTTGTTGTCAAAGATGGTAGAAAACTTGCCTTGCTCATCTGAGTATCGGCGGGCCTGTGGCACAGAACCCAACACCTAGTATCTTTTCAGTTGGAGATCCCTTGGATGAATGAATTGAATAGTTGGGTCTCTGTTCTTTCTTTCTCTTTCTTTTTTATCTTATCTTATTTTATTTATTTATTTGAGAGAGAGAGTGAGCACGAGCAGGGGGAGGGACAGAGGGAGACAGAGAAGCAGACTCTCTGCTGAGCAGGGAACTTGACAGGGGGCTCGATCCCAGGACCCTGAGATCATGACCTGAGCTGAAGGCAGATGCCCCAGGTCTCTGTTCTTTTCACAATAATCAGCATGGAAGGAAATGCACTGATTATTGTGATGTTTCTAAATTTTTTTCCCTTCAGAGCCTGTGGCGCATTCTTGTGAGCATTTTCGACATTGGCAGGTCATCACTCATTCATCACCTAGTCCTGGGATTTTCAAGCTGAAAGGGATCTTAGGGATCATTTAATCCAATCACTTTGCCTTAGACGGATAAATTGGCACCTTAGACATGAGACTAATGTCACACAGTCGGGCACTAACAAAGCCAGCAAGATGGGCTTGATTTTCATAAACAGCTTAAAGTCACTTGTAGTTAAGTCTGGAGATAAAATGGATGAATCAGCTGGGAAATACTGGTTGGTTTCCAAATTGAGGTCTGAGTGAACATAAACTAGGGTTGGCTGCCTTGCTCTCATGGGAGTGAAGGCAATTCCAAGAGAAGCGTCCCCAAAGCGCCAAGATGTCATCACTGGCATGTCTTAGCTGGCTTTGAAGGGGAGCGTGTGAACAGCTCCACCCCTGGCAGCTCCCTGGATGTTAGCCCCTGGCTAGGTCACAGGTTTGTCATTAAACACTCCCTTCCTGTGAAGTTGCAGACCTGGAGAGCCTAAATGTCTTCCCTGACCTCAATTCCAGATGTTGTTCAGGGCCTCTGCCCAGTGCTCTGCCTACCCCTTCTAACTTGATGCTTTGGAGACTTTCATCAAGCCAGATTCCTCCTCTAAACCACAGAGCACAAAAAATAATTCGATTGTTTTCTCATTTCTCCCAAAGTCGGTACCTAACTAGCCCATCTCTAGATGCCTAGCAGAGAAGTTAATTCAGTGCACACAGTGAATGCCTTGGGGCCTTGGGGCTTAATTCTCTGTTGAGCGTCTCTGTAATTCTTGATCCATCTTTGCTTCATGCCATCAAAGACACAAGTCCATTCTGTAGTCCCAACGCTGATATCCCCGGCCTTATTTGGATGTTCATTTGAAACAATGCTCTTGTCAATAAACAAACAGTGATATGTTTTTTAAAGGCTTTTTGTTGTTGTTTATCTCTTTTTGGGAGTTGTTCATTTCTTTCTGTGTGTGCGAACGGGGGCGCGGGGGTGAGGCAGAGGGAGAGGGAGAGAGAGAGAATCTTAAGCAGGCTCCATGCCCAGCATAGAGCCCGAGGCGGGGCTCGATCTCATGACACTGAGATCATGACCTGAGCCAAAATCAAAAGTCAGATGCTTAATGGACTGAGCCACCCAGGCGCCCCGATATATGTTTTTTTTTTTTAAGTTTTCTTTTAGTCACTTTAATATCAAGACAGACAACTAGTGAAAATTCCATTGGAAAATCACAAATTTACTTTGTTTGGAGTCACTTAAAGGCAGCTGTAAATTAAATAATATTTCCCTCTTCATGGAAGTGAAAAGACCCTTTTGCTTCGCTAGAAGGTTCAGGATACCCATCCACTCCTTCGAACCATGACTCCTAGCCTCCTGGGGCCTCGTTAAAACGTATATAGATCTTTGCCTGCGCTGATTGTAGTGGTCTCCCAGAAAGTCTGTAATATGGAAGGAAAACAGTAATGTGCAAAATCTTTCTCCAGGGAAAGCCTTCGTGGGAGCTAGGGGAGTTTAGGTTTCCATAGGAAGCACTATTGAGCAATGGTTTCCTGCTCACGCGCTTGCTTTCCAGGTAGTGATGCAGGTACAGCTTGGTAAATTTAGAAAGGGTTTCCTAAAGACTTTGCCAAAATACCAAGACAAGTGGAAGAAATATGGCTCTGAAAATGTTCCTTTTTGAACAAGAAAATGCCACATTTTTGTGGAGGAAGTAATGCACTGTAGTGGCAGCGGACAGATGTGTTTCCAAAAATAGATTATAAGGCAACACTTGTTTAGGCCACTGAGAACCCCTTTGGCTACGTGAATGCTTTCTCCAAATGAGATAAGCTAAGTGCAAGCATCCATTGACCTTAAAAAGGCTTTAGCTACATATATATGTATTGCCTCCACACTCTATGAAATCATTATTATAAAAGGTCAAATATCCTCACATTCTGGACAAAGAGAGGAGTGACAATAAATTTTCCCTTGAAGAGCTTTTAATACAAAACTTAACCAAATGTAGCATGTGGAGCCCCAGATCTCGATTCAAGCAAACTGACTATTTTAGGCAGATATTGGGGGCCAATCCGAAAAATTTCAATAGGGATTGGGTATTTGATGATAATTAAAGAATTTTTGTTACTTTTGTGAAGCAATAACAGGATTCTGGTTATGTAATTAAATGTCACTTAAAAAAATGATTGCTTTATTTATTTTGAGAGAGAGAGAGAGAGAGCAGGGGGAGGGGCAGAGGGAAAGGGAGAGAGAGAGAATCCCAAGCGGACTCTGTGCTGAGCTCAGAGCCTGACACGGGGCTGGAGCCCAGGACCCTGAGATCACAACCTGAGCCGAAATCAAGAGTTGGTCACTCAACCGACTGAGCCACCCAGGCGCCCTTAAGGTGTCACTTTTAAGGAGATGCATACTGAAGTAGTGGAAGGCAAATATCATGATGTCTGGGATATGTATAACCGATGGTGCGAAAGTGGCTAAATGTCAGTTATTAAGCAGGTGATTGTTATGTTTTCATTTATTATAATATTCTCTTATGATGTTTGAAAATAAAAATAGATGCAAATACAAATTCTAAAGAAAGACTCTAATACTATAAGCGGTTCATTTCTTACAAAAGAAATAGAGGCATTTTGTAAATGGAAATAATAATAAACCTGAAATAGGTCATTTGTCACAGTGCAAAGCAAATTTGGTTTTTCAATGAACTTTGTCAATAATTCACAATCAGACACAATGATGGTATTGAACACAGGAGCCTGACCAGGATCAAGAAATCAGAAGGTTAAAATAACATAAAATATGCTTTATTTACATTAGTCTCAAAATGCACTTTTTAATTAAAAAAAGCCGGAAGGTTTTTGTTTTTGTTTTTTAGTATATCTTTGATAATTCGTAACAAAACTTGTGCCTATCCATGTAAGTGAACTGTAATGCTAATATCTTTAGTATTGGTTGATTTTTTTTTTATAATATGTGAGTCAAATTTAGAGATTCTTTACCTTAGTGGAAAAGTAAAAGCAAATGTCCTAAGCCCCACCAATTGAAAGCAAGTTTGTTCCGTTGTGTCTGACACAGTGACAGGAGGATTTCCATGTGGATTCCCATGCGTGTTGGGACACGTCGTCCCTGAGGTGGCTGCGAATGGAGAAGGCTTCCCCATGACCAACTTCACGTTTTCAACAGGACTTCAAGTAGACTTATCAGTAGTGGGATTTTAGCGTAAGTCACCATCTTATTGGGGTGCAGGCACATCCAGACTGTTTTCTGAAAGCCGACCAGGACCAGCCCAAAGGGTGTGGATTTGAAGGTAGTGCCAAAGAGCCTTCTAGGGCAGAACTCATTCTAAGGAGAGAAGAAGAAACGAGGCATAAAGCCTTAGTCGTTGAATGATGGGGAGGGTTCTGAATAAACTAGAGAGGGTTGTGCGGTAAGTCAGGGTAGGGTCAGGCCATCCCAAAGGTGAAACAGACAGCCCCCCCTTAAATTAGGACAACTTGAGGAGAGTTTGGGGACCTTTTAGAGGGTGAAGGGACTCTAGGAACAGTCTAGTAACCTGGATTAAAACCAGTGGAGGTCTTGCCACACAGAAGTGTGAGGGGAAGGAGAGGTTACTGTCAGCAGAGGGAAGGACTTGTGAAGAGAAGGCCACCTTGAGAGGAGCAGTGACCTTTAGTGCAGGGACACAAGCAGTCCATGGTGCCCTCCCCAGGGAAGGACATGGGAGTAAATACTCCCTCCCTGAGGGACAGACAGCTCCCCACAGGTTGGTGCAGCTGGTGTCAGGAGGGAGGAGAGCCCAGCTGAGACAGCAGGAGGGGACTTGTGGAGGGTGGGTGTGGGGACATACCGAAGAGACCTGTCCAACATCCACGGAGCAGTCAAAGCAGTGCTTTGTTTTGTTTTGTTTTTTAAGATTTTATTTATCCGAGAGAGACAGAGAGAGCGCGTGCGTGCGCGGAAGAAGGGGCGGGGCAGAAGGAGAAATGGACTCTCCGCTGAGCAGGGAACCTGACACGGGGCTCGATCCCAGGACCCTGGGTTCATGACCTGAGCCAAAGGCAGACGCTTCACCGACTGAGCCACCCAGGCGCCCGCAGAGCAGTGTTTTTGAAATCTTTCTTAGGTTGTGTCATTCCTATGTTCAGAACCTCCCAGTAGCTTCTCCTCACACCTGGAATTAATCTAAACTCCTTAGCAGAGCCCATGGGGCCATCACTGCCTGGACACTGCCTGCCCTCTAGCCGAACCTCTGAGCATCCTCCCCTTGCCCCTCAGATCAACCACACTGGCCTTCTTGCTGTGCCAGGACACACCAGGCTTTCTCGACTCAGAGCTTTTATCCTGAACTCTGGAATAGGAAAATTCTCTGTATCGTTCATATCACAGCTAAAGGCCACCTTGAAAAGGCCTTCCCCGACCACCCTACTTTCTTCCAGGTACCTTCTCTCCTTTTGCCCTGGGTTCAGGGCTTCCCGACTCCTGGGCACCTGAGGCCCCGGCCTGGGTGCTATGCTTTAAAGGATTGCCCTGCTCCAGCCATGCCCTTTCCAAAGGGCAAGAAGGTCACAAGGCCAAAGGGTCTACCTACCAAGAGCCCACATCTTTGAATTAGGGTTCAGTCTGGGAAGCAGAATCACTAGGGGATGTATGTACCTACACACACACACACACACACACACACACACACAGGCATCCATACCTACACACACACACACACACACACACACACAGAGGCATCCATATAAAGAGGCCGTAGAGGAGAGAGATTTTTTATGGGGATTTGACCTTGCATAGTTGTGGGAGGGACTAATCAGCCTCTGTCTTCTGTTGGAGCTTGAATGGGAAGAAAGGATGGGCTTAAAGAGGGAAGATTAAGAGCCAGCCAGAACCCACAGCATGAGATGGAGCCCATGAGGGCAGATGGAAACCCGTGTCACTTTTGACCTTCTGGGTGCGGGTGTCTTGCAGGAGCCAGGCTGTCTTGTCACAGAGCTAAACATACTCCCCTGGCCTAAAATTCAGAGAAGCTGAAGGAGGACCTGGGGGTGGGGCGGCGACAGGGGGAGCAGTTGCAGGCTACAGCCCTGAGGGCGTGAGATGAACCAGAAGACGAACCCACCATACGAAGGACTTACAACTTGGCTATGGCTTCCTTACTCCCCGCCAAATCTCCCTCAAGAAACACGGGAAAGGGATTCTGGGAAACAGAATTCGGCCTGGCCAACTTGTTATATCATCCTTGTTCTTGACTGCTCTAGGGCGTCTCATGCCCCCAAATTCCCAGATGACCTCAGCGCTACTTCATAATCTGAAGGGACCTCTTTCCTGGTTCCATCTTTCTTTGGGTCACCGTGTGGTCACAGCCCTGAGGCGTGACCAAGGGATGATCATTCGTGGAGGTGTAAATGGAGTTTGAACAGGCAGGCTGGTCCACCCGTGTGTGTGTGGAGGCCACTCACGATTCAGGACCGAGTGGGAAGTGGCGAGGGAAGGCCGTGGGTCAGCCCTTCCCTCATTATTACATTCCTGACTGAAATCTGGGAGAAAGCAAGAATCCTGAATTTCAACATCGCAGACCTTTGTGAAGGCATATTTGTCAAGGCTGATGATCAAACGTGCTTATGTTCGTTTTTTTTATGTTGATTTATACATTTTTAAATACTTTTTGTGAGGGGAGAGTATCCGTGTCAGTAGCTGGGAGGCTAATCCCGGGTAATTACTGTTGAGTAAATATCCCTTCCATGCACACTGTCCACTTTTTACTTATTTAGGATAGCAAGAACATGCATCAAGTCAGAAAGACTCCAATTCTTTTGAAATTTGTATTGATTTTTTGGAATCCTCCCGTTTTTGTCTCCCGAGAGCTTAGGTCCTGTCTTCAGGATGAGCAATGTTGCCTGTTTCTCATGTTCTCTTCCAGAGACATCCTCTGCATAGACAAACAAATTTGTACATGTGCAATCTCCCCTTAAAACTTTTTTCTCAGATCGATTTTTATGTATTTTAGTGAGGGGAGGAGGGCCAGAGGGAGAGAGAGTCTTAAGCCTGAGGCAGGGCTCAATCCCATGACCCTGAGATCACAACCTGAGCTGCAACCAAGAGTCTGACGCTCCACCAACTGCACCGCCCCGGTGTCCCCCCTCCTTTAAGATTTTTAACCTCATTTATAGCATCTCACTCGCTCTGCTCTTCACCTTGCCTCTGTCACTTAATACGGCATCTTACAGATTGTTCCACGTCAGTACAAAGACCTTCCTCCTTCTTTGTTTATCACAGTATGATACTTATCATTTATTTTACTAGTTCCTTATTGAATGTGCATTTAGGTGGTTACCAATCTTTTACTATGACAAACAATGTCAAAGTAACTACTCTTGGATATACATATGTCTCTAGGAAAAATTTGTGGAAATGGGATTGCTGGCTCAAATAGCTTATCCATTGAAAATGTTGAGAGGTGCTACCTTCCATTGAGGTTATCCCAAGTTACACTCCCATCAGCCACGTAGGCGAATGCATGTTTCCCTCTACCTTTGCTAACAAAGGCTGGGACATGGCCTTGCAAACGCACCGCTCAGACTTCTTGCTGCAGAAAACGTAGTTGCTCATGTGCTCAGAATCTCCCCTTGTGAGAGCATTCAGGCCAGACGTCCCACAGGCTGCTCCCAGGCCCCGGACACAAAAGGAAGGCCCAGTTCCTGCAGGATGTAGGGTTCCTCGGCTCAGGGACTCTCCATTGCCCGGCCAAACCCCCTTACCACCGTGCTGCAGGCTGAGGCTCCCTCTCTTCCGTCCTCCCTGCTTCCTTCCCTCTCCCCTTCACAGGGTACAGGCCAGCAGCCTGGTCCTAAGGCTCTCTTCACCTCCTCTGGCTTTCCTCCCCCTTTTCCCTCCTGGGAATGTCCCCCAATTCATCTCTCTCTTTTTTTTTTAAAGATTTTATTTATTTATTTGAGAGAAAGAATGAGAGAGAGAGAGAGCACATGAGAGGGAAGAGGGTCAGAGGGAGAAGCAGACTCCCTGCCGAGCAGGGAGCCCGATGTGGGACTCGATCCCGGGACTCCAGGATCATGACCCGAGCCGAAGGCAGTCGCTTAACCAACTGAGCCACCCAGGCGCCCTCCCCCAATTCATCTCTTGCATACTTATCCCATCTTGGTGCCTGCTCCTCAGAGACCCTGAGCTAACGACATAGCATGTGGTTCCCTCTTTAATAGTAGGATAGGTAAAAACAAAAACAAAAACTAGCATCTCAGAAGATTCTGTTTTTTTACTTTTTAGTATAATTTTAACTTACGTTTTTCTGATTATGAGTGAAGGCAGTCGTGTTTATATATTTAAAAACCATTTATACATTTTTTCATGAGCTATCTCTTCATCTCCTTTGCCCATTTTTCTATGGGGTTAATGGTCTTTCCCATCGACTTCTAGAACCTCCTTATGTTTCAGGGAAACTGGACTTTTGTAATATGAATTGCAAAAATAATTTTTATAGTTCATGTCTTCTGCACCCATTTAAGGTATCTTCCCCCATGCAAAAACTACTTATTTGTTGTCAAATTTATTTTTCTATTCTTTCATGACATCTGGGTTTTGTTTCACAGTTTGAAAGTTTTTTGTCACTCAGAGAGGATTTACAATTTCTCTTAATAGTACTTTTATTTCACTTTATTTTTTTTTAAGATTTTATTTTTAAGTAATATCTACCCCCAACTTGGGGCTCCCCCTGAGGACCCCAAGATCAAGAGTCACACACTCTACCTGCTAAGCCAGCCAGGCGCCCCTACTTTTTTAAAATTTTTAACATTTAAGTCTTTAATCCTTCCTGAATTTCTTACCGGATGACATATGAGGTAAGAATCCAAATTTATTTTTTTTCCAGATGGCTTCCAGTTGTTCCAACACAATTTATCAAACAATCTTTTTCTGCTAATTAGAGATGCCACCTTTATCATGTAGTAAACTTCTATTTGCACTTGGGTCTTTTTCTGTGTTTCATTGGATTCTACTAATCTGCCTTTGAGAGATGCTTTGGCCTGTATTATATTAGTCTAGTATTATAAAACATAAACAGGCAGATATCCAAGACTGTAGCATAAATTTATTCAAACTCCATCCAGAGCAATATATTCAACAGATGAATTGCTCTTTGGGGAAAATATTCTAAAACCCTACATCTGCTAAAATCCAATCTTCTTCATCTGTTGAGGCTAAAGTCCAAACCATAACTACGGTCCATGTTGGTTAATGAATCTTGACATTTCTCTGGCAAAATAGTGTCAGTTTTGTTTGTTTTTGTGGGTCAAGTTGGCATGTTAGTGGACTCTGCTCATGGTTAGGTAAGAAATCGGTCCTACCATTTCTCTGCTCATCTTCTTTCTCCCAAAACGTGGATCTGGTTTTTATTTTGTTTTGCTTCATCGGTGGCCCATATACACTTAATTTATATCTCTACCACAAATCACTCTTTTCTCAGTACTAGTGGGGTTTTGGTTTGCAGGCAGCTTTGAGACAGCCCTGACTCTATGCTTCATAGACCTCCAACTTTAGGGAGTGTAATGACCAAGGACCCCGCTGCTATGCTCTGAAGTCTAATGAAGTGTGTGTGCCGAAAGATGCCTCCCAAGGGCTGCTCCCAAGGTCTGCTGCGAAGGAAGCAAGGATGCTAGACAGGCTGTTCTGGTGCACAGGGAAGACTCTTAAGGCTGGACTGAAGCTTTTAGACCACCTGGTAGCCTTGTAGAACCTTCCTTCAACTGCATGGCAGTCAAGGACACATCTCCTCACCTTCCATGTGGTTGGTGGTCTGACGGTTCTCCCAGCCTTACCCAGTTTCCTCCTGATTTCCTCTCACACAGGCATTTCCCTTACCCAAATCCTTGCCACTGAATCCCAACTTGACATCTCATTGGAAGACCTGCACTGACACAGGCTTCTTGTCCTCACAGCCATTCAACGTATTCATTGGTGCTTTCCCTACATACACCACGTAACCGTACTTGTATGCTGGGTCCTCAGCTCTTGGCCACCTGCTTCACTCTCTGTGAGTTAGCAATAGCTTTTTCTCAGTTGAGCACAGCATCCTGCCTCTTAACCTCAGAGATGCAGTCCAAGGTCATTAATCTCTAAGTCAGTGAGTAGGGACTTTCAAACTTTAGAGCTCACAAGGCAAAGATGAATGGAATATTCGTCTTAAGAATCACTGGTACCTGACTAGGGGTGCCTGACTGGCTCAGTCAGTAGAGTGTGTGACTCTTAATCTCGGGGTCATAAGTTCGAGCCCCATGTTGGGTGTGGAGCCTACTTACAAAAAAAAAAAGAATAACTGGTGCCTGACTAATAAAGCAAAGGCATAATTTCAACTTGAGCTTCATGAGGGGTGTACCCAGGTACAGAGCTGCTCCTGGGGGCTGAGATCACACTTTTGTCTGTAGGTGAAGTAGTACTGATGCATCATCTTGATCCACCCAATGACAAATAGACACACACTCAGGTTAGTCAATTAGCCTTTCCTAAATTTCACTATTTCTAATGCTATGATATAACTGCAAACCTTCCTCTTTCCATCTTCAGAGATTTTGATATTCTGGAGAAACTAAGTGTTATCTGAAGGTTAAAGCTCAATGATTAATCCTTTTCAGAGTTCCAGCATAATGTTACTAGTTTTCAAGCATGAAGTGCTTTCACCAGAGAGCTGTGGACCTCCAGCCTGACCAAATCCTTTCATGTCGTGGCGTGTAGGATGCACAATCATTGAGGAAAGTCTGTTAGATGACTTCTGCAGGTGAGTCTTCCCTTTGAATGTCTTTCGGGCTAGATCAGTCATGTCCATTTCATTGCTGACAAGGTATTTGTGTGAAAGAGAATTTTCAAATGGTCTACTTAACAGCTCTGATTAACATTTAATATTTGGATCCTAGTGTCGGTTATAGACATTAAATCTCTCGTCGTTAAAAATTCCTACCTTGTTCACTGTGCAGAGAAGGATATATATGAGCAACACATGGGTGGAGTTGATCTTAAGAAAGAATTTAGGGAGGAGAATATTATACAATATCCACTTTGTTTAGGGAGAGACTGAACTCATACCAGGCTTGCCTCAAAAGTTCCTATCTGTTTAGAGACCATCCCAGTTTGGTACTCCAGCTGAAATGATGTGCAACTCAACCCCATTTCCTTTTTACCTGGCCTTCATGGTCCAATGTCAATGGGATGTACTCATCCCAAACTAAGTTGTCTAGCAGGTTACTCTTGACATAAGGTTTGTTGAGCAAGCCAGCACTCAAGGCTTGATGCCTGAGGCTGGCATTCCTCACTGGAGTAGACTGTGAAGAGCCATTGCCACCTATAGATGAACTTGAGTATTAATGAAGAGATCAGTCCTCTTCACACTGCCTCAGAACTTCGATGATCCACCATTTCATCAATTTTTAAATGTTGTAAGGAAATTCTAATTTAAAAAATAAGATATCTCCACCCGGGCGCCTGGGTGGCTCAGTTGGTTGAGCGACTGCCTTCGGCTCAGGTCATGATCCTGGAGTCCCGGGATCGAGTCCCACATCGGGCTCCCTGCTCGGCGGGGAGTCTGCTTCTCCCTCTGACCCTCTTCCCTCTCGTGCTCTCTATCTCTCATTCTCTCTCAAATAAATAAATAAAATCTTTAAAAAAATAGGATATCTCCACCCATCCTCACAACGCTTTGTGCATCTATAGTGTGAAATCCATTCCAATCTGTATTGGTCCACACATGTAGCTTTCACATAGTCGGATATAGAACTGTGTTCTAGTTTTTTCATTTGTTTCAATTTTATGACATAACCATCATATTTATTATTTTTAATAGCTACAAAATATCCCATCATTCATATGTAATCTACTCGACCATCCCCAACTGTTGAACTCCTAGGTTTCTTTGGGTCTTTGATTTTTTTTTTAAAGATTTTATTTGTTTATTTGAGAAAGAGAGAGAGCACAAGCAGAGGAGAGGAGCAGAGGGAGAGGGAGAAGCAGACTCCTGCTGAGCAGGGAAGCCCGATGTGGGGCTCAATCCCAGGACCCTGAGATCACGACCTGAGCTGAAGGCAGATGCTTAACCAACTGAGCCAGCCAGGCTCATCTGGGTCCGTGATTTTTAAATGTCCCGTTAATGCCACTATAAACATCACCATATGTAGCT